>NW_024585208.1:0-1298 GCF_018398535.1 Haplochromis burtoni
GGACACCACTCAGACAGCCAGCAATTTAAGGAGAACATGCGGCTAAACATGTCACTCCTGGTCTGATTGGGGAGGGGACCAGAGAAAACTACAGAGTCCAACATTGTTTTGGCAAAGTTACACACACGATTCAATATTGACTTTAGTGACCTCCGATTGGCGTAACTGGGTGCCATTACTGCCGACGTAAATTATGATTTTACTGTATTTATGTTTACCCTTAGCCAGCAGGTTTACATTTCCCTCAATGTTGCCTGCTCTGGCCCCTGGAAAACAATATGAAATATAGAGTGTGGAAAATAATTATTTGATCCTCTGCAATATCCAAATGAACAGAATCAACTTTTTGGGATCTGGATACAATTGTGTGTCATATTCTGAGGTAGGCTTAGGTAGCCTGGGGACCCTTACTAGATACATGCCCTTGTGGGGATAAAAGCAATGTAGAAGTTATGGTTTTTACAAGATTTTCTACTGTAGGAGGTACAGTTTTTCCAGGAGTTTTTATTGTAGAAGGTACTGCAGAAAGACTGTTGGAGAAAAAACCCCTCTTAGTTCTCTTAGAAACTTTATTTTAACACAAGAATCACGTTTTAGTAGAATGACTAGTGCAGAGGGTCCTACCCTAAAAATCTTAAACTATTCACACAACTGAAATTAGATTATTAATTAATGACTTAATTAATTTATTTAGTCATTTATGTAGCAAACCATCCAGTAAAGAAGATAAAAAAAACTGGCCTCTAGTTCTGTTTGGCATATATTCTGTGCTTTGTGTGAAACACTATGAGGGCAGAGTTGTCATAATTCTATCACACTACAAACAACTGAATCACCAGCCGCAGTGTATGCTTTAATAGCAGTGTAAAAAAAGCATGTAACTCATAGCTCTGTCCATTTTTCCTTTATTTAAATGTGTTCATCTCACCGACTGACAGCTGAATCTTGGTGTAGTTTCCAACTCTCCACTGTGAGTCTGACCCACACCAGTATGTCCCAGCATCATCCTCTTGTATCTTTGTGATCGTCACTGAGAAAGAGTTGGAATAAATATCATCTTGTAGTGCAAATCTGTTTTGACTCGTCACCATGTCTCTGCAGCTGTTGCGGTGGTCTCCCTTACAGAGGAACTTCCTGTTATCCTGATGTTGTTGAGGATAAGGGCACTGCAGAGTTAGTGGCTGTCCCACAGTACCTGTTATTTTAGTTGACCTGACACAGCACCACTCTGTCAGATGGAAAGAGAAAAACTATTTACGATTCAAAAATATTAAACTTTCAGAAAGACTTTTTTTTTT
>NW_024585208.1:2158-3150 GCF_018398535.1 Haplochromis burtoni
GACAACTGAAGGACACTGAATATCCTGCATAACTTTCAACTTCTTTCACACTGTTACAGCAGCTGTCTGTCAAAAAGATCAACAGCATTAGAAAACACGCTACAGCCATAGAATACAGATATGATGTTTTATTTAATTAGCTTGCTGCAACAAAATTGTAATGTAATGGATCTTAAAAAAACCTGAACTAAACTGAAACATTTATAATGGCTAAAACTGAGGTGCAGGTCATATTTATAGCATTTAATGCAAGTAATGTTCTATCAGTTATATTTTTGTCTGTCGTTACCTATACAATAACAACGGGTTTGTACATATGATTTTACCTCAATTCAACATAAAATTCAATTTTGGGAAAGGTTTATTTACCTTGGACTAATTTCAGCTCGACTTCGGTGTAGATATCTATTCCAAATATGGTCACTCCACACCAGTATTTCCCAGCATCCACAGAACGAAGGTCAGAGATGCTTGTTGTGAAGATTCGTGCTGTTTTGTCATCATGGATCCTGTATTTGCTTGTCACTGGATTTGATGTTGTAATAAGAACATCATCATTGCTGCCACAGTCATTCTTACACAAGTACTTCTCATAAGACTCGTAACCCTGATCATAGGAGCAGGAAACTTTAACCGCACTCCCCACATATCCAGTTACATGGATCACCCCTACTGCACTGGTCACACACCTCAGAGCAACTGTAAAAAGAATGTAAAAGTCAACATGGTAGGTTTCATACTAACAATGTTAGTGCTGTATAACGAAATTACCAAGACTGAAAAAGCGTTTGGCCTACTGCTCCTAAATTACTAGAAGAGATATGTGTACTACTTAGTCTACATCAGCCTTTATATGGTCTTCATATTTTAGTTATTTACCAGTTTAAACAACTTACTGCAAAAGGTGAACAGCAGGTTTTGAAGTCTCCTCATCTTTGCTTTAGTTTGTCCATATAGAGCCTTGACAGGAAATTCTCTCAGGTTTAAAAAAA
>NW_024585208.1:4201-7198 GCF_018398535.1 Haplochromis burtoni
GCCCCAGCTGCCGGAATATTACCGTTGTTTCAGGATGTTTTTTTTTAACAGTGCATGTACAATGAAATTGTAAAATTGTGTGTGTGCCACACCAACCATGCCGGCATGAAATATAAATAGTAGACAGCAGGAATCCCTTTTTAAAGAGAGAGCTATTAAAATAAACTACCACTTTACTGCTAAGTAAAAGACACACAGAAAAAATTAATAAAAGTTAAAATATGAAATTGGTCAAAGTCCGAATCGCTCCCTCTGACTGCCTACTGCCCCCAAACCCTGTTCCAGCCAGATGATTTCAGCTGGCCTCAGACTGGTATTAAATACTTGGGCATTACATTCCCCCCTTTGATATCTAACATGTTTCAGGCTAATTTTGAACCTCTATTGGACAAGTTCAGAACCAACATAATTAGATGGTCCCCTTTGTTTCTCACCCTTTTGGGCAAAGTTAACATCATTAAAATGAACTGTGCCCAAAAGGGTGAGAATGTAATTACTTACTACAAACACTACAAACACTCCTGCTAAAAATCCCATCAAAATATTTTCATCAATTTGACAAGTAATGTCCTAGTATAAAGCTTAAAAGGCTACATCAACCAGTCAAGTCGGGTGGCCTGGGGGTCCCATATTTACTATTTCACCATTATGCTTTCATTCTGAGACACATGGTTAACTGGGCTCTCCCTCTAGAACAAGCCCCCCCCCTCCGATGCTCCGATGCTCCGATGCACATTTAACCACCAAGCTCTCTCCAGATATACAAACCCCTATTCTTTGTTTTTGCAGACTGTCTGGAAGAAGGTGGCTTTGCTACTAAATTTTAACTCCAGAGAGGGATACTTGTTCTTGGAGACCTGTATCAGGGGAGACCTCTGAAGTCCTTTAATTACCTTAAAGCACAGTTTCAGTTGCCTCCTTTCACATCACCTCCAACTATTGACTATCTTAGCTAAAGCAAGAAAGTCTTCGGGGGAGGTCATGAGGTCTCTAGACATAACTCAATGCTTGTTAATGGCACGAGTAAAGGGCTACCCGTCCTCAGATTAGCTTGGGAAGTTGACCTTGGTGTGATTTTTACAGATCAGGAATGGACTACAATTTTGCAAAATAGTAAATAGATGTCCAGGGAACTTAGAACAAGACTAATCCAATTCCAATTACTACACCAAATTTACTGGTCACCACACAGACTGTACAGGGTGAACCTCATACAGTCCCCCGAGTGCCGGAGATGGGGTGGGCACATTAACCCATATGATTTGGAGCTGTCCTAAAAACCAAACCTTTAAGACTGAGATGCGTGAATTTATCCATTCAACTATACAATGGGATATTCCTTTAACAGGCACATATACTGTATCTTTAATAGCTTTACCTGGGTTATTTGTTTCCAAACTTCCCAGAGTGTGCTGCAGAAAAACTGTAGGAGAAAGCAATTTTATTTCAACAATGACAACAATGGCAACTCACACATCTGTGGGATTTCTCTGTTCTATGTTTCAGCCTATGATGTTGATGTCAACATGGCACGACTGAAGGGATATTTTGAATCCAACAAGATTCCCAAACTGTTGTTTCAGTCAACTGAATCTAACTAAAAATTAAAATATAGGAAGAAGGCACAACCACTGTCCAGATCAGCACTACCATTGCAACACAACCAGCAATACCATCTTTTGTTCCTTGCTATACTTCTAGATCCTGAGAGCAAAGGTTTTGCTCTAGATTTCATGGCGTTAGAAAGTATTTTATGGTTGTCATTTGTACTTAGAAACATACAATCAATAATGCTTAGAGATATATAATCGTTTGCATATTGATAGAATGTCTGATCCTTAGTAGTCTGCAAAGACTGTGTGTGTTCCAGAGTGCTCTGGCATACACACACATCCTTAGGTCATTAGAGAGGTTGTACCTTCTCTTTCAGATGTAAACTGTACATGTTCATGGCATAATTACCATGGTTTTCTTACACAGAAAATAACCAGTGATTTACACGTCATGAGAAAATAAACATATTGTAGTGAATCTTCTATTGTTACTCTAATAATGGTCATCCATCCACTGTGTTCCGCTTATCCTCGTCAGGGTTTGCCTGCTGGAGCCTAATAGGGCTCGAGGTAGGGTAGACCCTGGACAGGTCACCAGTCTATCGTAGGGCTAAAACAGAGAGACAGACAAACATTGTCTCCATCCCCAGAATCATCAGTTAACCTAACACCCATAACTGCATGTCTTTGGACTGTGATAGGAAGCTGGAGTACCTGGAGAGAACCTGCAAACATGGGGAGAACATGCAAACGCCACACAGAAAGGCCCTGGTCAGCTGAGTCAAACCCAGGACCTTCTTGCTGTGAAGCAATAGTGCTAACCACCACCGTGCCACCGTGTTACCATATGGCCATAATTTACAAAAGAACTTCATGTTTTCTTTAGTAGATCCTGGCAAATTCAGCGTTCTATTATTTTCATGACCAAGACAAGAAAGTATTTGTTCTTGGAGAACCTTCTGATGATTTTTCCTTTAAGTAACATATGGACTCACAAGGCGTAGTGTGAAACTGTGTTGTGTGTTTTTCTATATTTTACACTTTGCACCTCTGTGATATACTTTCCATTACAGTCCAGTGAATATATATGTTATATCCAGACACTGAAAAGGAAGGAAAGAAGTTGATTGTCCTGCTCTTCTGAAGTATGTCTGTCTTTTTTGGGGGGTACAAAACTCTGTTAATTGGAAAAGCAGTTGTGGTGATTATAGTTTATTTAGTTAAAATAAATGAAGATGAATAGAAATCAATGTACTATTAAATGTATTATTATGTTTCGCCAGACTGTATTTTATTTTACTTTGCTTATTTAGTTAGTTCACACTCATGTTGATAATTTACATTTGGAGAATTCTACATTTTTATTTTAAAAAGAGTAGAAAGTTTTATGAACACTCTAAGGAATACTAATGAAATGAAATATATGGAACCACAGTTGTGAACT
>NW_024585208.1:8494-9618 GCF_018398535.1 Haplochromis burtoni
AGTAAAATTGCACACTTTCAATAACAATCTTTCATGCACCTAACAGCAGACCCGTGGACTTGCGTAATGGTTTCATAATTTTTGGTTTATAAGTTACGTTTATAACTTAACTGTGGTTACTGGTGCACACACCCACAGATGTTTTAACATATTGGCTTGACTTACATTTACTTCATGTAACCATGAAGCCACTTTAAACTAGTTTTTTAATTAAGCAGCAAGGCAGAACAAAATCAAGGCTGTATCAAGACACGAGGACTAAACCCCAATTCAACCAGACCCAGATTGTCAGGGTCCTGGGTCTCCTGACCCAGCGTGTTTAGTTCTTTGTGATTTTTGTGTGAGTTATTCTATGGTTTCTAGTTTTGATCCTTTGCCCTTCATGTTTCTGTGTCTCCTCGGTTCTGTGTAAGTCTGTGTCATACTTCCTGTTTTACTTTGAAGGTCTGTGTCTTATGTGAATGTGTCCTGCTTTGCTTCCTTGTCTTGTCAGTCCTGATTTCTCCCAGCTGTGCCCTCCTTCTGTGTCTCATTCCCCTCATTACTTCCCAGTGAGTGTGAGTTTATATTTTCCCAGTTTAGTTTAGTATGCTTTTCCCCTGTCAGCAAATAAAGCTGAGTTTTTTGAGTTCATCCCTCGAGTCTGAGTGCCTGCATCTTGGGTCCAACTCATGCCTGCCACACAGCGATTCATGACACAGATCTGATCCGGAATTAAAACAGGACTACAACAGTTCAAAATCAGGACTACTTAGGATTTAACCAAGCCAGAACCAGAATCAGAGCTAGATGATAGCAGCACTAAAAATCATCATAGACCTGCACTACACTTATATATATTTTTTAATTCTACCAAAGTACAATATTTAGATTGAGAAAGGTTTATACAATTATTTATCCTTGTTGTGCAAACAAGCCTGCAGAACTTAATAAATATGAATTTGAAAAATACCAAACCTAAAAAGAATCACTAGGTATGAGATACATGAGTACCTGTGATACTTTTGGTAAACAACCATTTGACTAACATGTGTGTCTCACCTGGCTCTTGTTCCATCTCTGTTCTGTCCTCATTCTCCACCTCCCTCTCTGTTCCTCTCTCTCCCTTTTTGTGCTGACAATCA
>NW_024585209.1:0-1084 GCF_018398535.1 Haplochromis burtoni
TTTCTAAGCATAAATGACAATCAACAATATAAACCTTACAGCTGGTTTTAATAACAGAATTTATTTGTTTCTCAAATGAGAAAGAGCTATCAAGAAACACTCCTAAATCTTTAGTTCTGAACTTTTCCAATGGGCCAGGGTCAACATTATCTGCTAATGCTAAATAGGCTGCCGTTATTAACTAATACTAATTTGATGTGAATTAGCATTATGCACTAATGTTAACATTTACTTTTTAACAATGTGAGTAGCTAATGCTAACACTATTTCCATTAACTTTAAAAAATGTGCATGGCTAATGCTAACACTCTTTTCCCTAGCACTACAACAATCTGTGCTGCTAATGCTAAGTAGACCGCCATTAGCACCTACATCTGATTTAAGGCAAACACGCATTAGAACCTAATACTCATATTGTTTTCCTTTGCTTTATAGCAATGTGAGCAGCTAGTGCTAGGTAGGCTGATGCTTGCAGCTAATGCTTATTTGATGTGAATTAGCATTATATTAGTCGGGATTTAATGCTAAGTAGACTGCCATTAGTGGCTAACGCTAATTTTAGGTGAATAGGAATTGGCAGCTGTAGCAATGGGAATTGACAAGATGAAACAGCAGCTAATCCTAATACCATATTTTCTTGCTTTATAACAATGTGACCAGCTAATGCTAAGTAGGTTGCCGTTATTAGCTAATACTAATTTGAGTTGAATTAGCATTATCCGCTTATGCTAACAATGGTTTTTTGTACTTTTTAACAAGATAAGTAGCTAATGTGAACAGTATTTTTTATTCAATTTTAACTTTTCCCTGCGATGTGAAGAGTTAATGTTAAATAGGCTACCATTAGTGGCTATGCTAATTTTAGGTGAATAAGCATTGGCAACTAATGCTAATACCGCTGTCACTACCCGATCCGTACAGGAAACCCGATCGGTACCCCGCATGCGCGAAAGGTTTCTACTTCCGGTCGTAGCGTTTTACGATAGTTATGGGTCAGAGTATCTGTTAAGAATAACACGTATATCTTAAAATGTTTGCAATAATGAAGCATTTCAGTACAATGTAGACAAAAACGAAAAAGAAA
>NW_024585209.1:1887-9617 GCF_018398535.1 Haplochromis burtoni
ACCATATTGTCTTAATTTCTAACAATGTGAGCGGCTAATGCTAAATAGGGTGCCGTTATTAGCTAATGCTAATTTATCCGCTAATGCTAACAATGTTTTTCTTATATTTTAAAAATATGAGTAGCTAATGCTTATACTATTTTTCCTTCAATTTTAACAATGTGATGTGTGTTACCGTTAATAACTATTGCTAATTTGATGTGAATTAGCATTATCAAATAATGCTAACTATTTTCCTTTGCATTATAACGATGTGAGGACTTATGCTAAGTAGGCTGCCATTAGTAGCTAATGCTAATTTGACGTGACTTAGCATCATCCGTTAATGCTAACTCTTTCCCCTTGCATTATAACAATGTGAGCAGCTAATGCTAAGAAGGCTGCTTTTATTAGCTAATGCTAATTTGATGCGAGTTAGCATTACCCGATAATGCTAAAACTTTTCACTTCCCTTTTAACAATGTTTGCAGCTAGTTCTAAGTTGGCTGATGCTAGCAGCTAATGCTAATTTGATGTGAATTAGCATTATATTAGTGAGGAATTAATGCTTATTAGAATGCCATTAGTGGCTAATGCTAATTTTAGGTGAATAGGAATTGCCAGCTACTGCTAAGTAGGTTGGAGGCCGCAGGAAACAAACAGGAAGTGAGTGAAGGACACAGTAATGTTTCCATCTCTTCCTCCTCTATTAGACATTCTATCCATACCTGAGAGTGTCCAGTCTCCAGCCTGGATCGTTCAGTCCAGCCGACAGCAGCTTCATTCCAGAGTCTCCTAGATGATTGTAGCGCAGGTCCAGCTCTCTCAGATGGGAGGGGTTGGAGCTCAGAGCTGAGGCCAGAGAAGTACAGCCTTCCTCTGTGATCAGACAGCCTGACAGACTGCAGACACACAAAACAACAATCCATCTGTCAACAATCATTTTCTCTTTGTCACAATAACATCTATCAATTTACATCCATTCAATGTAACTTTATGTATAAGTGACAATTCCCAACAGACGCCAGCAGTCATCTCAAGCTGTTTAGCAGTATAAGCTAACAGCCTACAATATAGAGTGAAAGCCCCAACCATCAGACAATCCACTGTGAGCAGCACTTGGTGATGGTGGGAAGGAAGAACTCCCTTTGACACAAAGATCCTCCCAGTGAAAACAGGCTCCAGGAGGAGCATCTACCATGACTGGTTGCAGGGTGAGGGGAAAGAGAAGAGATGAGCTCAGAGAGACAAGAACAAAACACAAACTAAGGAGAGAGACAAAAGTTAAGGACATGCAGTAGTGACATATAAAAGCATCAGGAGTGAAAAGAGGGGAGAAGAAAGCAGAGCATCATGGGAAGTCCACCAACAGCCTGAGCCTATAGCAGCATAACTAAGGGATGGTTCAGGGTCACCTGATCCAGCTCGAACTATAAGCTTTATCAAAAAGGAAAGTTTGAAGCTGATCTTCAAAGTAGAGAGGGTGTCTGTCTCCTGAACTCAAACTGGGAGCTGCTGCCACACCCAGTCCAACATAGCCAGGCTTGAGTTGAAGAAGCCAAATCCCAGTCAGAGATGAAAGTCATGAGGTGTGGCAAATGGAGAAAGAAACTAAAAGGGAGGTCGCAAGCGGAGAGGAAACAGGGAAAGGGGGAAAACCTGTAAGGAAAAGAAGAAGAGGCAAGAAACGCCGCGGTAGAGGGCACAGGGTAAAGGCAGGACAGGAAACGGGGGAGGCGCCGGCGGCGGCGCCAGGGCCGCGCGAGACTGCCGGTGCCGAGGAGGAGGGAGGCGCTGGAACAGCCGTGGAGCCGTGCGTGAGGGCGGGGTGGTGCGAAGCAAAGGAAGGAGGCAGGGGACCGATGACAGAAGAATTCCAGAAAAGTAAGGGAAGAGGGAAAACCAGCCACGGGGCCACAACACAAGAACAGCCACAGGGGGGGGGGGGGGGAGGGGAGAAGGCAAAACAAAGCAAGACAGCGGCAACAGGGGCGGCGGCCGACCGACCACAGGGACAGCAGGCCAGGACCCCACGACAGGGCAGACAACACATGGGCCAAACTCCGACTGACAGGGAACAGTGCAGGCCCAGGGGGAGAGAGTAAAGGGCAGGAAAGGGCGTAGGGCGGGCAGAAGAGGTGCAGCAGAGGCGACGGAAAGAGGGGGGGGGGAGGAAGCCAGAAGAAAGGAGGGAAGGGGGGAGGAGCACGGGGCAGGGGGGGCGGAGTGGAGGAACGGAGGCACGGGAGGGCGCGAAGCGGGAAATTAAGGGGCGGGGGCAGGCGGCAAGGCACGGGGGGAGGTGGACAGAGAGGAGGCTGGCGGAGCCGTAGGGGGGGGGGACCGCGCACAAGAGGGGCCGGGGAGGAGAGCGGGGAGTGGGAAGAGGCTGAAGCGGAGCCGAGCACAGGACGCGGTAAACGCGCAAAGCACGTGAAGAAAACAAGAGGGCCAAGGCCACCGTGCACAGGAGGGCGGAAGGGACAGCGTGGCATGCAATAGAGGCAGCCGCCAGCCGCGGCCGCGAGCGACTGGGAGGGAAGGCCGCGAACTAAGGGGCATGAAAGGAGGCGCGGATGGGGCAGAAGAGCCGTGAAAAGGGAGGAACGGGGCGGGAGAAAGAAAGAAAACACAGGAGGGTGCATGTGGAAAGCTACGGTGAAGGGAGGCCAAAGCAAAGCGAACGCCACAGTGCCAGCGGGAGCGGGGAGGGACCAGGTGGAGAACAAGCGGAGGACACAAACGCCCAGAAAACCGAAAAAACCAACAGAAGGCAGCCAAGGAACGCAAGGGGCCAGGGCGCCACAACAGTGGCCCAGAGGGACCGCAGCACAGCCACAGAAACCGCCCAGACGGAGGAAGAAATGAGCACAGACAGAAGCAGAGCAAAGCCGGAGGAAGGCGAAGACCAACCGCGCCAGGGCCGCCGGCGAACCGCACCAAGACAAGAAAAGTAAGGGCGGCGCGGCCGGAGCAAAGACCACAACAGCCGTGGGGACCACGATGAAGGCGAAGAGGGCACCGGGGGCCGAAACACGACAGAGGACCAGACAAAGAGCAGGCAAAGGAGCGGGGCAAAGAAAAGCGGCTGGACGGCGAAGGGACGGAAGACGGGGCACTCGCAGCCGAGAAGCGGCGGCAGATAGGGCAAAAGGGGGAGAGGCCCAGAGAGAAAACGAGGGGAGGAACCCCCCACAGAGGGACGAAGACCCCCGGAGGAGCCGCGAAGCACCGGAGCCAAGGGGGGGAAACGGGCGGGGGGCCCAAGCAGCCAGAGGGGCGGGGTGGGCAGGGGAACCGGGCCGCACCGGGCAAGGCAAAAGGCCTGAGGCAGAGGCCCAGGAGGGGGAGGGGCGGGAAGGCTCGGGAGGTAGCGCAAAACGGGAGGAGAGAGTGCAGAGAGGGGGGGGGGCGGAACCCCGCCGCTGGGCAAAGAGGGGCGCGCACAGGTGACATAGAAGGGCTGCGGACACGCCGCGGGGCAAACCAGCGCGCGCGGGCCATAAAGGTGAACATTGGCAGCGCAAAGAGGGGCCGGGAGCCGGAAGGGCAGAGGGACGGCGAGCGGGTCCGGGGTGGGGGCTCGGCGGGGGGCCATGCGCGTGTAGGGGGGTGGGGCTCGCCAAGGGAGAGGCGGGGCAGGCCGCGCGGCACGGACAGCAAACACACGGGGGGAAGGCGGAGTGGGGCGTGGAGCGGGCGGTGAACCAGGGGGACCAGGGGAACCCAGCAGCACGGACGCCCCCGCCAGGGGCCAGGGCCACGAAGGACGACAGACGGAGGCGGCGGAGCCAGCGGAGCAGGCGACGCCAAAAGGGCAGGGGGAGAGCAGAGAGGAGAGCATGGAAGCCAAACAAGAAGGAAAGAGGACGGGGGAATGGCGCGATCGGGACGGCGGGGAACATACACGAGGCGGGCCCGGGGCAACAGACAGGAGGCGGGCAGCGCGGAGGGAGGCAGAGGCAACACACCACGAAACGGCCGGGAGACAAACGAAAGCGAGACGGAGAGCACACGGGCGGTGGGGCGGGGGACAGCCCAGAGAGGCACGGGGGGGCTAAGCGGGCGGCCGCACAGGGGAAAAACGCTAAGAGGGTGAGGGGGGGGGGACGGAAAGGGGGAGGAGATCAGGGCGAGAGGGGGGAGGGGAGAGCCGGGGAGGAAGCGAGGAGCAAGGGGCAGGGGAGGAAAGAGGGAGGCCATGCAGGAAACAGACAGGGGCAAGCAGGGGAGGACACCGAGGGAGAAGGGGTCGGACAAAGGGAGGGGCCGGCGGGCGGGAAGAGTGGACAAGCTGGAGCGGGGAGGGAAGAAGGGGAGAACAGAGCAGGGAGGCGGGACAGCGCGCGGGCGGACACCAGACGGGAGAGAGAACACAGGGCGAGGGAGAGGAAGACGGGAGGGGGCGGGGAACGGCAGGGGTGCCGGCAGAAGCAAACAGGGGGGAGGAGGGGCGGCGGAGGGGCCAGAGGAGAAGGAGAAGAAGAAGAGGACAGAAAGCACCGGGCGGGGAGACGGAGAAAAGGTCCGGGGAGGGGCAAAATGGCGGCCCAGCAGAAAAAGCGGGGGGGACGGGAACGGAGGAGAGGTAAGGTCGGGGAGGCAGTGCAGAGAGAAAAACCAGGACAGAGGAAAAACAGGGGAGGAGGCGGGGTGGGGGAGTGAGGCGGTGAGGGGACGGGGAGGGCCGCCACACGGGGGGGAAGGAAAAGCAGGGGGGAACACACGGGTACCGGGGGCAGGGGCATGGCACGAAGGCAGGACAGAGGGGGCCAAAAGGGGCCGGGCGAACAACGGGCGGGTACGGCCGCGGCCGCAGGGGGCCCCGCCGGGCCGCGAGGAAAGCAAGGGGGCCATGGACGCGGGGGAGGGGGGACGGGGAGACCCGCGGCCAACCCGCGCGGAGGCAGATAGGAAGGGGCCAACCACCCACAGACGAGGGGCGTCCCGGGGAGCCCGGGAGATGCGCCAAGAGAAGCAATGGCGGAGCGGGCCCCACCGGTGCGACAAAAGGCGGGAGGCCGGCCACGCAGGGGCGGCGGCCGGTGAGGACGAAACAGGCAGGGGGCCGGGCGGGCGCCCGCGGCAGCGGGGGGGAACGGGGGCGAGGCGGAGCGGGGGCGGAGCCGGGGGGCAGGCGGGAAACGGAGGCGGAGGAGAGGGGAGCGGCGAGCGGGCGGGGGAGGAGGGGAGCGGCGGGCCGGAGGGTAACCCGAGCGGGGAGGGGCGGCCCCAGCCGGCCGGAGGACCCGGGAACGGGACGGGGACGGGGCGGGGCCGGGAGGGAAGAAGGGCGGCCCAGGGGGCGGGGGAACAGCCCCGGGCGGGGGGGGGGAAAGGGTGGAAGGAAAACCGGGGCGACCAGGGGGGGCGCGGGAGGGACGCCCGGCCCGGACGCCGAGCAGAGTGGGTGCGCGAAAACACGGCAACAGAGGAAGGGGGAAGAGGACGGGGAGGGGCACGGGGGGCCACGGAGAAACAGAAAGCGGGACACAGACAGGGGGGAGGAACGAAAGACAGGACAGACAGGACAGATGGGAAAAGACAAAAAGAGAAGGAGCGAGAGGCAGCGACGGAGAAGAAAGGGGGAAAGAGGGGGCAGGGAGGGGGACCAGGGGGACAGGGGGGAACGCGAGAAAGGAAAGGCCACGGGCCGGCCCCAGAGGCGCGAGGGGCGGGGGGAAGGGGGGAGGCAGAGACAGCCGATCGGGAAGAGGCGGCGGCGTGGGAGGGAAGCGGCCGGGGGGACCACACACGACACACACGACACACACACACACACACACACACACAGACACACACACACAGAGACACACACACAGGTCGGACAGAACACACACGAGAGTGCGGGGATCGGGAGGGCACGGGGGGCGGGGAAAGGAGGGGGCCCGAGCCGCCAGGAGGGCGAGCGCAAGGGCGAAGGGAGCGGAAGGCACACACAACAAGCCACGGGCGGGAGGGCTGGGCGGCGCCAAGGGCGAGCGCCGACCGGCAAGAGAAGAAGCGGGAAGGGAGCGGGGCGGCGGGCCCAACCGGGAAGCAAAGACGGGCGGGAGCGAGGGACAATAACAGAAGGCGCCAGGGAGAGAGGCAGCGGGGAGACGAGCGACGGCCAGGGCGCGGCCAGGGCCAAGAGCGGGGGCGCCAGACAGGGGCAGGCCGGAAGGCGAGAGGGGCAGAGCCGCCGCAACAGCCCTGGAGGGCCAGAACGACGCGAAGAGAGAGGGCGAAAGGAGGGCAGGAGCAGCCAAACCAGCCGAGGATAGGGAGGAAAGAAGGACCGGAGGGGCCCAGCGCGAACAACGAGTGACCGGCGCAAACAAACACGGCCCAGCGAGACGGCGCCAGAGTAGGAAGCGGACCCGCGGGAGAATGAGGGGGGAAGGCGGCGGGGTCGAGGAACAGGGAGAGGAAAACCAGGAGAAGGAAACGACGCCGGGGAAAGAGCGGAAGGCGGGGCCAGAAGAGCGGGGGGGGCAAAAGAGCAGAGAAGAAAGGAAGGAGTGAGGGTGGGGGGAGGGCAGGAATAACACGCAGGCAGGGGGGGGGAACAGGAGGAATACGAAAAGGACAGAGCACGGAACGGAGGGAGCGAGGAAAGGGGGGAAGAAAAAAAAAAAGAGCAAAAAGAGGGGCCGGAAGGGCAACGGGGGAACAGGACCGGCAGGACGAGGCAGGAAAGGCAAAGGAGGAACACACAGGGCACGACAGGGAGACAGCGACGACGCCCACGGAGAGCATGAGGGCGGGGGAGGCGCGGGCCTCGGGCAGACAGAGGGGGGGGAGAGGGAGCAAAGAGCCGGGGGCCAGCGGAGAGAAGAAAGGCGGCGGAAGGGCCCAACCGCCGGTCGGAGCGGGGCACAGGACCCAGAAACCCAGGAGGCAGGCAGCGGAAACAGGCCGGGGGCCACGGTAGCAACAGGGGGGCGTGCACGGGAGACGATAAATAAAGGCAGCGACAAGGGCGGCAGGCGCGCGCGGCGACGCCGGCCGGACAGCGGCACGGCGGCGGCAACGGCCCGGGAGGCGCACAGGACCCAGTGGCGCAAGGGGGGGCAGGCAGGCGGGAGGAGCAGCACCGGAAACACCACACAGACAAAGGCAGAAGACAGAACGAGGTCCAAGGCCGACACAAAAGTGGAGCGACGGGATGCAAGAAGGGACAAGGGGAGAAAGGGAGCACAAGACAGGGCAGGGGCAGGGCGGAGGGCCAGCGAGTAGAACGCGGAGGGAGAGGGGAAATCGGCCGGGGCGCGGCAGAAACCGCCGGCAGAAAAGGAACCGAAAGGGAGAAGGCGAAGGGGCAGCACGGAGAGAGAGAAGCAGAAGGACAAGAGGAAGCACGGAAGAAGAGAAGGAGAGGCGTCATGGCGGGAGCAAAAGGATGAAAACGAAAAAGAAAGGAGGAGGAACACAAGAAACAAACGGGGAAGCAAGAGGGAAGAGAAGGAGAGAAGAACAGGAAGAAAGCAGGGCAAGGGGAACCAGAAGAAGAACGAAAAGCGCAGGGAACAGGGGGCGCAGCCAAGGCACGTAACGCCACGAGGAGCCCTGCGAACGGCGCCACAGGCGCACAGGCCCCGCAGAAGGGAAGGAGGGCGGCACGAAGCGGAAGGGGGCAGGAAAGGCCAAACACAGGACGCTCAGGACGCGAGCGGACGGACCGGGGAAGGCGACGGGGACGCGCGGACCCACAGAGAAGGGACAAAAAGAGGGCAGGCGACGCAAGACGGCGGCAGGGGCGACGCCAC
>NW_024585210.1:0-9614 GCF_018398535.1 Haplochromis burtoni
TGCGATCGAACATTGCAGCGGACCACACAGCAAGAACAAACCATGGCTATGCTTTCGCTCCTTTTTCACTTAGACCCCCAAAATGTCGGATCGGGCCAAAATCCTTTCCACGCCCACCCCCGTGACATCACGCTCCAAAGCCCTATTAGGCTAATCGTTGTGTCACTTCCGGTATTTCAGACAATCCCTTTCCGTCAAGGATTTTTAATTTGTTGTGGGTTTTTGTATTTTGTTGTGGGCTTTTTGTATTTTGTTGTGGGCTTTTTGTAATTTGTTGTGGGGTTTTTGTATTTTGTTGTGGGCTTTTTGTAATTTGTTGTGGGCTTTTTGTATTTTGTTGTGGGCTTTTTGTAATTTGTTGTGGGCTTTTTGTATTTTGTTGTGGGCTTTTTGTATTTTGTTGTGGGCTTTTTGTAATTTGTTGTGGGGGTTTTGTAATTTGTTGTGGGGGTTTTGTAATTTGTTGTGGTTTTTTTTGTAATTTGTTGCGATTTGCACTTCCCAGCCACCGTACCTTACAGAAACCTGGTTTACAACATGATGATTATGTTAGCATGACTGTTGATTCATTTAAACTAATCGTCAGAATCAGAATTATTTGACTATGTTCTGATCTCAGTCATCTCAGCCGATGGCTGCCGCTCTCTGAGCCTGGTTCTGCCAGAGGTTTCTTCCCCTTAAAATGGCATATTTCCTTCCTACTGTCACCAAAGGATTCTACAATTGGTGTAATTTTCTCTGTAATATTGTATGTTTTTTTCCTTTTATAGATTCTGGCATCCTCAGGTGAAAGTAGGCTGGTCTTGTTTTTGGATTTTGCCTGCTGGTTGGAACCCGTGTTGGCTGGACCATTTATACTACCCTTATCTGTATATATCAGTATATCCATACATTTGCCCATAGTACATCTGTATATTTGCTCTCTACGTTTAATAATAATAATAATAATGGATTGGATTTATATAGCGCTTTTCAAGGCACCCAAAGCGCTTTACAATGCCACTATTCATTCACTCTCACACACTGGTGGAGGCAAGCTACAATTATATACAGATACGTAACGTATCTGTATATAATTGCTCTTATTGCACTTACAATTTGCATCTAATCAGAAGTGCAAGAGTAGTATTTTGTTACCCTCTATGCGTAATGACAATAAAGTTGAATCCTAATCCTAATCCTTTTGCTGATTTTTACATTATTGACCTCTTGATCAGGTTGTTGTTGTATGTAGTGAGCTATCTGTATCACCGTTTGGAGACTATCTGTTTTGGTTGGTACTCACCTGTGATTCTGGGCTTCTCAACTCCTTCAATGAAAGAATATGCACTGACCTTCTGAGACACATCTGTCCATCCTCCACTATCACCTGGGCCATCAACTCGGTTTTATCCAAATTTTATCCAAGAGGGCTACCCAGCAGCCACAACCGGTTAGGGGTTTTACAGGTCTTTGTTTTTATTTCCTGTAGTTTAAATAATTATTGTGTGTCATCTGACCTAACAGATAGACAAGACCGGGTATCATCTGCATCACAATGAAAATGTTTTGTATCCTTTCTAACGATGACACCTAAGCGAAGTAATGCCATCATGGCAAACCTGACAGTCATATTTCTGAGAGATGAACAATGACTGCAGTTTTTTTTTTAGTTGAACAAGTCTCTAATGAGTCTCTAATGAAATCCAGTTGCATTATTCAAATGCTGTTTCCTATGCTAACCCTTGCTACAGGAAAACTGACTATGTGCACAAAAGAGTTAACATGGTCAATGCCACCAACGCGTTTCTGTCTGATTCTTGCATTAGTGCAAATTGTGAAACATTTATCCTTAATTTTACATGAAACAAGGTTATATTAAAAAGTAATTTTGATTTCTATAATGAACATGAGGTTTTTCTTCACTAAGACTTGAACTGGCAGATGTCAAGCAGTTTGCAGCTCCATACCGAGACAGTCTCCTCAATGGAGACCACAGATAATACACAAACACATCATTCAACTACAGAAAAGGAAGGAAAAAAACACAGTTTGATGCATAACTTTCAACATTCCTTTAAATTGTGTACCTCCAATCACTTTCAAACACTTTTCTCCTGATCTGACTTGAGTAGCTTGTGGTCAGAGGGAAGTTCTGTGTCATAATTACTGATGATATAGCTTTGTTGCTCTATAGTAGTTGGGAGAGCCTCCAGCCCCACGAGCCTGACTTGAATAAGCGCAAGAGGATGGATACCTTTGTTTTTACTGTTGCATGTTCACTAGAAGCCACTGGCTGAAAGAGTGTATTTTAAACACAAGCTGTCAGAAAAGGGCTGTGAAAGGGCATGCACACATCAGATTTAGGGTTAATAACCTTGGCATACATGAACACAAACCATTTAATAGGTAACTGTGACTGTTTATTATTGATTTAAAAAAAAATCAACCAATCAAGCATGAATAACATAAATATAAACATACACTGCACATTATGCATGACATATTATCAATACATTTCTTTCACTAGAGCACTTTCACTGAATTCATTGACATATTAATGATATGTCAATGAATTCAGAACATTAAAATTGCCCTTTGCAACCAAAGGTTATTTAAGCCCATCACAAGGGTGTCCAACAGAATGGATAATACTGAGCTTAGGAAAGATGGTTGCTATACAAAAGAACCACTGCAAAAGCAAACCATCGAGTTAAGGGGGAATGCCACTAAATGGCATATCAGAATGTGGAATATCAGTGTTGTGGTTCCAGATATGTGTAAACTCCCTGTCTCCATTAATACATGAACTAGGCTGGGGTAGAGCCACATTCACATTTTTGCATGTTAATCTGGTAGCTATGTGAGTCTCTTGAACTTTATCATGGAGAAGCCTGTTAAAAACCTTGGCTTGTTCCAAAATATGAACTAAATACTCAAGTAAAAAAAGGCCTTCATGCTGGGGATCACACTCACACTATAAATACAACTGGACCATTTAAAGACTAACACACAAAGCCAGTGAGCTGTGTTAGTAGATTTGTGAATATCATTTTCTTGTATTTACGGTATAACAAAGTTTTGACTGAACCATTTTATTTCCATTTGAAAAGGGAGGAGCCTCAATCAGAGTGGGCTCTGTGAAAAATAAACAAACAATGAAACACTATCACTTATCAACTCTGATTATTTTGATAGTCTAACAGTGAATGACCATAAAATTGGAATGTGGACGTGAAAACAGGAAAATAGGACCTAGTTTAATCTAGGCAGCATGCTGTCTGCGAATGCTATGCAAGCAAAGATTAAACGTATAAATACGACAGTATTTAATCTAAGGACAGTTCAACTTTTTGCCCTCGGTTGTTTGTTTTTGTACTAAGGAGTCTTGATTTACTGACTTAAAAACTCAGAACAAAGGATAAATTGTTCATATGATAAGACACGATGTCAACAAATCCGCAGGTTTGACAAATGCATGAAAGCAATTACAGAAAAATATCAAAATAGGTCTTAAAGAACAGAAATCACCTAGATAAACGATTTACAACGTGTCACATCACCTGAGAGCTTGTTTTCTTCAAAGAAATTTTTCAGGAAATCTCAAAAATTACTTTGGAAAGTAAAATTTTATCACAGTCTCAAATTATGAGGTGAAATTATCATCGAATTTCAGATATTTGACATATTAAAGACACAAATACCCAACTCCTACAGTGGATTCTGTGAATATGTGGAATTGTTAGGTTCAACTAGTCCCCCTGAAGGGAAAGGTCACTGCAGTCCATACAATTTCGATTTTATGGTCTGCATACTCTGTATAAAAGCTGTCTTCAGCTGCTCCCTTATTACAAAGGGATCACCACGTTAGGAAGCACAAGATGTTTGATTTGAGTTTTACACCAGATATCTTTTAATATGCAACCCCATGTGTTTGGCTAAAATTGTAACTTTTGAAAAACAGAATGGGCAGCAGATCATCCAGTTTGGATTTAGGAGACAGGCACTGCACTTTCAAGATTAGGCTTTAAACTTTTCTTTGTGATAAAGAAACCCTGAAACACTGCTTAGTTAGCCTCAGGGTGCCGAGGGTGATAAGTTTCTTTATTATGACACTATTGTGTCTTTTCTTGGTTTAGGCTTTAACCTGTGGTTGTTTTGGTTGATTAACACTGAAGTTGTTGTAGCAGTTTGTGAAGCACCATGTGCTTCACAAACTGCTACAAGTTTTTATGCTTTTTTTCCTGTAGCAGATGCCATATTGTGAGGTAAAGGTTTTTAACATTACAATGACTGTGCATATAATTGGTCTTGCGTTTTGAAACCTGTGCAGTATTTTGTTCTTCTCCATTGTGTTCACGTGCAAGCTATCAAGTCACACTCTCTCAAAATCAGGCTGAGAGTGCTTCCTCCATCATGTGTGGATGTGAACATTTTCAGTGTGAGACAGTGGGAGACAGGTGGCTGTGGATTGTCTCATCTCTTAAGATCTAACAGATATGTATGTTTTATGGAACTGCACCCGTTCCTGTCATTTCTTTAAACTTGGCTTTAGACACAGACAAATCAAACATCCACAAACATTAAACACAGCATCACTTAAAGAAAAAAACTAGGCCTGAGGGAATGAAAAAAGGTAAAGGTCACTTATGGAGAACAAATACATTCCTAGGCTTGCTGCCCAAAAATGAAAAACATAATAATAAACATCCCCCGGTGTAGGAACAGAAGCGAGGAGCATAATTAGCCCTCCCATGCTTCTCTGCTTTTCTTGTCCAAATGAAGTATTTATTCCTCTACATGTAGTACAATTACTATGTCAAAATCTGGGCAAAAAATGGAGTATTCTGAAAAATACATACGGGAAGAGGAGGAGGAAGTAAAACAGAAGGCACTAAATGGAGGAGAGGGTGGAAAGCAGCTAGAGAAGAAACATCTTGGAGAAAGGCTCACCCCACTGGTTATGAAAACTGACCCTCTGACAACGTGCAGCTGAAACTGTTTTGCTATTATAAGAATCTTTCAGATCTGAGTAATGTGATACGACAGTAGCAGCAGTAGCATGATCTGGTCTATGCACCCAGACCCACAGAAGAATTAAATCCAGAGGCCAGCACTGGCAAAGTTCACTGTAAACATAACAAGCCTCTTCTTTTTTCACAGATTTAATCATTCACATCCATATCTTTCCCTTTTTTGATTCTCTGTGCTCTGCAGTGATTTGGTTTTAGCCACTTTGTTGTGCGTGTCATCTCTGTTTGGCAACAAAAAACTAAGTCTCCCTTGAAATATTTCTGTTTCTTTCCCTCACTATTTTCCCCTAAAATTCTGAGAACAAAGAGAATAAAGAAGCCCTTTTTAGAGGCACGGCTTCATCGCTGTGCTCCACTTTCACACTCTGTTAGGACTAGAGGTTGAGTCTGGGGGCCACTAAGGCAAATTCTCGCAGGATGTTTCGGGCCACATCCACTTTGTACTGAGCAATCATCAGTGCTCGCTTCACATCGTCAAAAGCGAAACCCTCGCCCATCAGTTTGGCTATCTTTGCATCTTCACTCTCCAGCTCCAGGCTGTGTGGTTTTTCTGGTTGTATTTCTGGAGGAATCTTCCTCGGATATGGCTTGGGTGGCCTCGCTGGTGCCTGCAAACAGTCCAGTGATACTTGGAGGAAGAGAAGAGAAATGATGTCAGTGGAAAACTTGGGAAGGAGAAAACTAAACACTGCTTATCATCGTACTGACTTTTTCCTGCACCTTCAGATTTCAGACATTTTTCATGAAGTCATGAGATTCTAATCATGTAGAAATCGCCTAGATGTTCCACTGCCTTTCTACTTAGGGCTGCTCAATTTATCGAATTTTAATCTAAATTACGATCTGGGCTTTCAACGATCATTACAAATTATTGAGCCGATTATTAGCACCTCCCTCGTGCTTTACTCTCGCATTGCTCCGTGTGGCAAATTGAGCGCACCTCTCTGCATTTCGAACACGCGTCACAACAATTAAGAGGACCCGAGGAAAGCTCGGAAAGCTAAGCAGAAGTTATTTGGAGAGGAGAGTGACTGCCGTTGGTTGAAAAGAGAGGTTAAAAAAAAAACCTCCAGTGGTGTGGAAACATTATGGGTTCGTGGAGTCAGGTAGACACAGTGTGTAAACTTTGCTACGGTGTCGTAGCTGCACCACAGAGCAACACTGCAAAGTTCACTAAACATAGATGTTTACATTTTTCATTTATTTTTTATATTGCAAACATTATAACACTGTTATCAGTATTTGCACACTATTTTATATTATTTTTTGACAATCTTTTAAGCCATTACTCAATACATTGTTATTGTTAAATAAATATTGTCAAATAATCGAGATCTAAATTTCAGTGAAAATAATCGTGATTATCATTTTTGCCATAATCGAGCAGCCCTATTTCTACTCCTCTGACTGAAAGGAATCAAGCCTATTTGTACAAAAGCAGTCTTGCTGTCTTCATTGAAAAGTTGCTAGGGACATAAAGAAGAATCCATGTTGATGAGATTTCTCGAGTCAACACATGAAAAACACCTTTTCTTCTTTGAACCTTTTAACCAAAAATTTGTGTTTTCAGTATTACTAATTGCCCATGAGCTCAGTGAACACTCACTAAAGAGACAGGATGGTCTCTTTAGTGAGAGGTTGTACCTGGATGGTTGTACTCCAGGATGCCTCTGGAGCTTTTCACATTGTCCTTTTGCCTTTTGGCTGGATGCGAGGGAGCAGCACTGTTCACCATTCCAAAAACTGAGTCTGGACAACAGAGAAAGTCAGGCACACAAGCCAACACGAGCAAAGCAATGTTGTAAATAATAAGTTTAACACTTATTACACTGAGAAATATAATGCCCTAAAACGATTTATTTAGCTTGTTTTTAAAAGAAAAACTTTACCTGGAGTTAACAGGACATGCTCGTGTCCAGAGGGGGGCATGTGTAGTTGAGTGATAACAGAGTTGGATGACATGGAAGAGTTACAGGATGAGGGTGATGAGGGCGGCTCAGTAAAGCTGTGTCTCACAGGTGGAGGAGGAGGAGGAGGCTGGGATGGAGGGCAGCTGTTTAAGGTGTCTTCAAATACTGTAAGGGAACACAAGCCAGATGCTAGAGTTCTGTTTTGGGGTTTTTTGCTTGGTCCTGATTGACAGTATCTACTTATTCTATGAGGAGTTAGCTGACTAAGAATTCTAAACTATGTGCAGTCTTGCAGTCCTACGGATTACATACTAAAGGCATGCTTGGAGGACTGGGAAAGAAAGTACAAAAAGGCTGAAATCGGCATGAATGTGTGACTCTTCTACACCCTGAGGTGGTGCTAAGACATCAAATATACAAAAATTATTATAATCAGTCAGATATATCTGAGTATTCAAATGAAGACCATATGTTGGAGTTCTGGAATGACATCATCACAGTTAAAGTAAAATGCCTGAACATGAAATTTCAGAGTTTATTACAGAGAAATGGCTCTTTCCAAAATAAAAGCTATACTATACGCTTCTTCTGGGCTATATTCTCAGCACCATATTAAACATATCAGGTAATAAACTCTCTTTTCCAAAGATGAGTGATTTCTCCATCAGATAATTAATTTTTTTATTACTTTGTTGTTTCAGCAACATTACATTTAAAACTGTACTTTTGAGTTAAAATATATATTTATAATTTTAATAAATGACAAATTAAAAAAGCATGAACATTTTTTTGTATCAAAAAAATATCGAACCGTGACACCAAAGTATCGAACCGAACCGACCCGTGAATTTTGTGTATCGTTGCACCCCTAATATATATATATATATATATACATATATATAGATAGATAGATATAGATATAGATATATATACATGTATGTATAACAGCAGGGTGCAAGATGCTAGCAGCCAAGGCATACATGGAACGGCATAACCAGGTGACCAGCATAGTGTACAAGAACATCTGTGCTGAGTATAACCTGGACGTCCCAAGGTCAAAATGGAAGAGGCCCCCAAGGGCGGAGAATGTCCGAGCTAAGATCCTCTGGGACTTCCAAATACAGACAGACAAAATGGTGGTGGCTAACCAACCGGACATAGTGGTGGTAAACAGAAGAAGACGGCCATAGTGATCGATGTAGCGGTCCCGAATGACAGCAACATCAGGAAGAAGGAACACAAGAAGCTTGAGAAATACCAAGGGCTCTGAGAAGAGCTCAGGAAGATGTGGAGGGTGAAGGTGACGGTGGTCCCAGTGGTAATCGGAGCACTAGGTGCAGTGACTCCCAAGCTAGGCGAGTGGCTCCAGCAGATCCCGGGAACATACATAACATTGGAGATCTCTGTCCAGAAGAGCGCAGTCCTAGGAGCAGCTTAGATACTGCGCAGGACCCTCAAGCTTCCAGGCCTCTGGTAGAGGACCTGATCTTGAAGGACAGCTCACCCGCAGGGGCGAGTGGAAATGTATTTTTTTTCATAGATATTGTGCGTGTGTGTTCGTGTCAGTGTATGTGTCTTTGTCACTTGAGAAGCCAAAATACGCCAGCTCCACCAGAGGCTGGTCACTACACCCCCAGGGCCCCAGGCTCCGGAGAACCACCCCCACGCCAAAGAAGCAGATCAACAACCACGCCCGAACATCCAGCCACACGCCCTGGAACCAAAGGCAGGGCCACATCCTGGGGAACTGCAGCAATGTCCCAAAGGGACAGCGAGCTTCAAACACTGGGCTGTGCCCAGCCGTGCCCACACACACACACACCCAGGCCATTCACTCACTCACACATACCCATCCATTCATGACACAAAGACATACACATGCTTCCTGCTCATAATCAGATCATACCATAGCAGGGAGCTTATTAAATTGGCTCCAATAATTAGTGTACCACACTTAACTTCACAGAATAAAATTGTGTAATTAAATATCGTGTTATATAGTAATCATTTGTGTTTACTGAACAAAAACAATGAGTTACACAACATTTTTCAAAGGGCACTTATAGTTAGCACAGCAAACGGCACAGACGCATTGTCATGTCTGCAGGAGGAACACAGACAGGACAGGCAGCATGAAACAGCTGACATGCACAGGAAGCTATGGCTGAGTGAGAGAAGGTACATGCACTGTTAGGGAGGGCTACCTGGTTGGGGAAGTAGAAAGTCATAGTCAGATGGTGTCTTTTGGATGTTGAAGGGGCAGAGGGTAGTATGTGCTGCCCCCGAGACTAACCCACCGATGGATTCTGAACATCCACCTGTGGAAGCAAAGAAACGTTCAAACAGCCAGTCTGACACAATATTGCATCTTTTCTTTCTAAATTAATTTATATATTTTTAAGTTTTATTGAATAAGGTATGGTAAGACATGTCATTTAGTTAGGATCTAGATTTTTTATTTTACTGTTCATGAAGCAAGTTAATGGATTGTTCCAAAGCAATATATGCTATTGCTGTTGGTCATTTTGTTTATTATTGGTGAGAATGCTGATTCAGTGAAATACTAAGAACACAAAGAATAAAATTATTAATCTTGTTTTGAGAATGTCTTTTGTTTCTTATTTAGTTTATAAATAATAAAATTAGCTCCTCCTTGAATCGCTACCTTATCGTGGTGGAGGGGTTTGTGTGT
>NW_024585211.1:0-9609 GCF_018398535.1 Haplochromis burtoni
CCACAGACACAGGACCACGGACCATGACAGTTTAGCCTGTAGACCAGCAGTCCCCAACCCCGGGCCTCGGACCATTTTTTTTTTTACACAAATATAACGACTAAAACAAACAAACAAAAAAACCCACTTATGATATTGTTGCACTGCAAACAACTTTTTTGATATAACACACTTGCCTCAAATACTGACACGAAGCGCATGAAACACTCTAGCAATAATGGAAGCTTTAGTTTCATTCAGTTTTCCTGGATTTTGTTTTCTTGTGCAATGTACCTTTAATGTAACCAAGACCACATAACTTGATAATCTATTGATTTTTACATGCAATCAGACATATATCTACATAGATTGAAGTTTTTCAGTGCTAGACACAGTGTACTGTACAACCCATTAATTAAGTTTTAAAAAAAAGCAACATTCTGGCAAGTTTTGAGAGTTCATCCCTGTATAAAACTCCCACTCTTAGATTTCCTTTGTCCGGTAATGTGTTTGAAGTCTTTTATGATATCATCGGGTTCATGGCTGTAGCTTGCTCCAAGAGCTATCTCTATGGTAAATAGCCTGTGATAACCATCCTTATTATGTCTGATGCTGCCAAGTTGTCACCATCTATGAAATAACACCACTATTAGC
Organism: Haplochromis burtoni; assembly: GCF_018398535.1. Classification (NCBI taxonomy): domain Eukaryota; kingdom Metazoa; phylum Chordata; class Actinopteri; order Cichliformes; family Cichlidae; genus Haplochromis; species Haplochromis burtoni. Next base: position 634 of record NW_024585211.1, read on the forward strand.
AGCTAATGGTGAGCTCCACAAAAGACAGATTTCAAGTAAAGACACTATTAATTTTCAGGGGGTCAAAGACAATAAGTGCATGTGTGTGTGTGTCTGTGTATGTGTGTATGTGTGTGGCTGTACAGTATGAGCAAGTATAATGGTGCCATTTAATAACAATTGAGGTCACTGGAGGACTTCTGAGCAACCGAGAGCGCTGTGCTAAAGACATCACATCAGTTCAAAAGATTAGCGTAAGCATAGATGGATGGTTTAGAATGGTGGTGTAATTAGAGCTTGTTATGGCAATTTATGACAGCATAACAACATATCTCAGGGAAGCTGTTGGACTGAGATGGTTAATCTGTCACTGTCAAAGCAGTCGATGATGTGGAAAAGCTTTCAAAAACTTCGGGTTGGTGAGATATGTTTTAAAAACTGGCAATGAACGAGTGACTTTTCATATTTGCCCTATATCGAGCTGTGAAGACACTCTCATTAACATCCAATATTTATTTGGAATGCTTATATGTGGAGTCTGCTGATTTATCCAAAATAATTTCCCTGGTGGGGGGAGGGGATTTTGAGTACAAAAAAAAAATGTAACCTGGGAGATGATCTTACATGTTGTGCTAAAGGGAAGAGAGGTTGTAGTGCTCTAAGCGCACATGCTGATTTGTCAAGAGATGACTTACAGGGAGCTGTGCTGTCTTTGGGGCAGTTAATGTTAGGTGATGACAGCTTTTGGACTCATGCAGAGTTCTGAGAGGGTTTTATCGAAGCAAAATATCACTAACAATCTGCTGCCTAGAAGAGAGGCACTAATTACTAGTTCTAGGCCTCAGTGTGTCATGATAGAGGGACGTCTAAAAGGGCTGTGGTCTGCACAAAATTTGAAGAGAGATTGCTTGTTAATGCAAAATCTTGGCATATCAGAGTTTTTGTTGGAGAGATATTCTTTTGCTGCAAAGTTGCTCAGGGGGGAAGGCAGGAATTATATTTTTGCTCCAGATAAAACTCTGCTCTGAACATCAAAACTGTTGCACACATGCTTTGCTAAGCTTCCTCGGAAGCTCGGCCTATTCACTGGGTAAAGTTCACACCTCATTGCTAGTTTACTGGCATGCTGACAAACCATAAATCATTGCAGAAGTTATGAAGAAATGGAATTACTGACAAAAACATTTCGTAAGTTGCCTTATGCGACCCTGAAAGCTCATTCAGAAGACGTACTGAGTACTGACTAGGAGCTGAATGACGCAAAGCAATTAGTTACCCTAGAGCTCATCGGTTATTGAAAATGAAAAATAATTCAAAGCCATTTTTGATAGCAAAGACGTCAAACATTCTCTCAGCGTCGAAACTGTAAAACATTGATTTCCTTCTTGTTCTTATGTGAATAATTTGGTTTGGTAAATTGGCTCCTTTTCTATAGCACTTTTCTGCTCTTATTGACCACTCAAGGCACTTCACACTACAAGCCACTTTCAACCATACTCACAGACATTTAAAGAGCACTTCTTATGTCATACATACAGCTTTCTCTATTGTACACTCACCACTTATACGTGGGGAGGTGCTTTACAGGTTTGATGTCTTGCCCAAAGTTACCTGTGCACTGAAGGAGCTAAGCATCAGTCACCTTACCTCCACAGCTTGTTAGGGAAAAACAAGCAATTTAATTTACAATGGAGTTTAGTACCATTAGAGTTTTCAGTTATTTATTCTTACATTTTTGTTTCATTCTTTTTCTTGAATATTGAAGATAAATTACACTCAAAAAAATAACTCTTTAAATGAACATAAAAAAATCATGGAAAGAATTTCCACGTGATTAAATTGCTTTATTTTAGCACTATGCAATTCTGTTACTCCAACTTAATGCACTCAAGTTGGACCAACTTAATTAAAGATTGATGAATCAACGTATTTACTGCATTTTGATCCAATATATTTTAATAGTGTTGATCCAACTTAAAGAGTTTTGTTCCAACTCAATTCAGTAGGTTTTCTCCAACTAATTTACTAAATTTGGTCCCAGCTTAAGTTAATTGAGTTGAACCAACTCATACAAATTAAGTTATTCCAACACAAGTCTTTAATGCTAATAGAAAGCAATTTAATCACGTGGAAATTCTTTCCATGATTATTTTAAGTTAATTTAAAGAGTAATTTTTTGGAGCATTTAACAAAGTCTAGAGTCTGGTTAACATACATTTCACTATTACATCTAAAAGGTAAATAAAAATTTGTCATACACATCTTTTTGTTTTCTCCAATTTATTGAATTTATAGCAAATTTCACATAACTGTATAAAGAATACATGAAATGCAAGTGCAAGTTACATAACAGAAAAAAAGTAGTGGACAAAACGGAAATTTAACCTGTTAAAACAATTTTTTGATTGTGATTTTCTGATGACCAATACAACTACTTCAACAGATGCACTTTCAAAAAAGAGCACCAATTTTGTGTTTTTCAAAATCAATAAAAAATGTATGGTATCATCTATCTGCAATTATTTTAGGTTCATGGTCCAGATACATGGTGTAGCTGTTGTAATGGGAACATTTCTCAACGAGAAAATAGTGTTTTGAGAACCTGTACTTTGTGTGCTGTTGAATTGTTCGTGTGCATCTAATTCCATAAGAATCTTCTGCAGGACCTCAAAGGTGTACCTGAGTTCCAGAGGGTAGCTCAGGTTCAGTGAATAGACCAGACCAAGCAACATTGTCACTGCAAAAACTACATTGCCCAACTCACCCATCACTTCCACCCCCTCTAGAACAATCACAACATCCTGAGGGTCATCGCCAGGCTCCGCACCCTCTGACCGAATGACACAGATTCCAAAGACTGTCTCTGCTATGGCAGTGGCGATGCTTTTTATCAACTTCCTGTGACAATAAAACAAACAAAAAAAAAGATAATGATTTCTCACTAATGTCCATTGCAAACAGTTTTAAAAGTAAATATCTGTTTTACATTAATGTAAAATACCTAAAAGCTTTATTCATTCAAGCCTTATAATAATGTAAATGTAATCAAAAATGACTGCCCGATATTTTTCCTGACTCAAGAGAAGTTCATTCAATACCTCATCAATAGGGCTGGGCCATATTATACCGTTCACGGTAATACCGGTATAATGTTAGGCAACGATAGGAAAATGAAATATCGCGATAGAATGGGAGTAAAACGCGCATGCGCAGTGCCTTTGTTTTCATACGCACATGGCCGATTGTTGAGTGAAACAGATGAACCAGAATTGGTTTGTAAAAATGGTGCAACTTCAGTGATGTGGAACTGGTTTGGTGTTTGTCCGTCAGATACACAACAAAGCACATTTTTTTGCAGAACATGCAAGCGGCCGTCGTTATTGTCGTATTTGTCGGACTAAGATGCTCTTAAATCTGGGAGTAATCTGGGTCCTAAACTCCGTATGCTTCAGGTCAAACAACACTGCAGCATCACTGAGAGTTAAAAACTGTCTAAATTCTTTCATCTTTAATAAAACGATCAGCATTGCTGCTTTACCAGGTGTAACTATAAAGTTTAACTTCCAGGCATCCATGAAAACAAAATGTTATTACATTTAACGGAGTTAGAAGTTAGCAGGAAGCTAGCGGAAGTTAGCTCGCTAGTTTCGCTAGTTACCTAAGCATGATATAGCATGTTCTGACTGAGAGATTTCTGAAAAAATTCAAACGTACAGCTCTGCTATCACTTCCAACATAAATGAAGACAGGAAACTAAACAGCAGTGACGTTTGTAGGGTTACTGAAGTTGGGCTAGCTGGTATATAATGATGTGCTACGTGATCGCTAGCGACACAGCTATGTTAGCATAACATAAACAGTGAAGCTGGAGGACGAACACTAACACTTTTCCACTTATAAAAGTTAACGTTAAGGTTCCTCATGGTTAGAGACAAATGCAATCGCATGGCAGGATGCTGTAAACGGACCAAACTTCAGTCAGGAGAACAACTGAGATAATCCATCCACAATACGAGGTTAGTCATTAATATACTGCAACAACATGGGAATAGAGCAGCTGCCAGAGAATTCAACATTAATGAATCAATGGTACAGAAGTGGAGGAAGCAAGAAGAATGAGTTTAATAAAGTTTGATTTATCTGACTGCTTTGTTTCGCTTAATGTGCCTTATAATCCCGTGCACCTTATGGTCCGAAAAATACGTACTGCACACTGCAGTTTAATGTTGCAAAGCACCTCTTTTTAACTTCAGTGGATATTATACATGGTTATGCTCAGGATATGTCAGCCCATTTCTACTGGAAATGCCTTTTGGTTAAACTTTCAGCAAGGAATTTGCATTTGCACTGTTACATTTTTATAAAGCTTTAATGTACATAAAAACCAGCTTCTTGTTTAAGTGAAAATAAATGGAAGGTTGTCTTTTTGCGCTAGTAATGTTGTGGAGTTGTATTTTGTCTCGCATCAATTATATCGTCAGTTATATCGTTATCTTATTGCAAATTTTCAAATATATATCGTGATAAATATTTTTGGCCATATCGCCCTGCTCTACTCAACAATGTCCTGTTTTTCAAAATCTTGAGTTGTGATAGGGGTGACTGTGGCACAGGAGGTAGAGCAAGTTGTCTACTGGTTTAATCCCTGGCTTCTCTAATCTGATACTAAAACTATCAATGGGTAACATACTGAACCCCAAGTTGCTCCTGATACATCCATTGAAGTGTAAATGTTAAAAAAAAAAAAAAGAAGTGTAAATGTTACATAAAAATCTTGTATGAATGTGTATATGAATGAGGTTATTATAATGATATTATAATAAGGTTAGTATAAAACACTCAAGAATGGTGCGTGTAGTATCCAGTGAGAAACATAAAGCTCTTACTTTTCCTATTTTAAAAGGTCATTTTTTACAGCCACCGGTAATTTACAGGAAAACCCCATCCCCTGAAACTTTTTGTATGTAGTTCAAGCTTATCTTTGATCATCTCCTTAGTTAAGGATACAGGCAAGTTAACATACCAGGTAATCCTTCACCAGCTTCTCAGGATCTTCATTCAGGTACAAGCAAAGACCTTTGGCGATGTATTCTCTTCTGATTTCAACAGCATCAGTCTTTATACACAGAGGGGGGAAAAAACAAATATATACGGAAATCCATCTCAACGATCTAGCAGTGGGATTAAAGAACTTTTAGTTGAATTACCTGGAATTTGTGAGAAATAGAGAGGCTATTGTTTTACAGTCTTAATCTTTTCAAATAGTATTTATGCATTTTAGACAAGTCTGTCATTTTAATATTGTTTTTTACTTTGTGTATTAATTTAATCATGCCATACCCCCAATTCAAGAAAGTTTAGATGATATGTACATAAAATCAGAATGCAATGTTTTTTTGGTCTCAAAAATTTATGTCACTTACAAATAAATATATTGAATTTTTAACATGGGAATGTGATAATTTTTATGAAAAATATTAGCTCACCTTGAATTTGATGAACTGGGCTGCCAGCTCTCCAGACCTTTCACCACCTGATAAGATTAAACATTTATTATCTTTACAGGAGGGAACTGCAAGTCTCCAAGTTTATTAAGTAGAAAAATATTTAATTTCAAAAACATTAAAAAACAGGAAAACACATCTCTTCATGTTTTGTCTTTCCTCCTCAGTGTACTAAAAACACATAAATTGTTAAATAAACCACTGTCCATCAGTTGCAACTTACAAACTTACAAATTTCAACAACCCACACGTAAAATGTAAATTTATCACAACAGTCTCTGTGGTAGAGCCAAACTAGCTTATGTGCAGAGGTTAAGTTATAAACAATATCTATATTTGGAGTAGCTAAGTCTTTCATATTAGGCTATCATGCTAGCATGACATTGTGCTATATTCTTGCACTAACGTGTTAGCTAGCTAGAATGGCATAAACAAACAGATATTTAAAAAAACAAAACAAATGTGAATAAATAGAACTGAAAAGAATCGACAAACTAATGATACCTTTGTGCAAAAAGTATTTTCATCAAGATGGATGAAGATAGATTCACTCTTACCTTTCCAAGATGACCGGAAGCAAACCATGTGCTTTCCTGCCTCTTGTTGTTTAGAATCTCACGTGATCTTGTGATATCGCGAGTCTTTAAGGCAGCTAACCACTCTTGTTAGATTTTATCATGTCATATCAACAAGAATAAATTTAAGAGGTGCTAAGTTGGTAAATTTCATGTAGATCTTATATGATTTTATTACGTTCACCTTAGAAACATAAATTCATTGTGTTCAAATTACATGTTAGAGTCTTGTAAATGCAATAACCACCAAGTTTCACTTTTTTGAGTGTACTAGATACTTGAAGCCCCTGGCTATAGAACTGTTAGACTCTGTGTCTACATACAGTTGTTTTTGTTGTGGCACCATCGAGGACTCGATTTTAAGAGCAATTCTTACAAGAGCTGTTGCTTGGCTACAAAACATATTTGTTAATGTCATTAAGTCCTGCCACATATTGATTTTGTTTGATTGATGAGAGGGAAGTAACTGTTGCTTCGTTCCCAAAGTTAAACGTTCTACTTACCACATCCACTCAAACTGCTGAGCCCTGAGGATATTTTTGTACCAAAGACTGCGTTCATAGAATTTACATGGGGAAAAAAACCATGAGAGTGAATGCTTACTGCCAACATGCCACATGCCCCATCAGTATGATCAAAAAGTGAGGGTCACCCTGCAGCTAACCTTTAGTGGGGCCTTTTTAGCCACCACAGAGCGGGTAAATTTTAGAGACATATTTGACAGATTAGCTGCCGTATAATTTAGACTGTGCAAACTAAACATTATAAAGTGGCACATGTACAACCCTGCAATTGAAATTTGCCATCAGTCTATCAATTATTGATATTCAAATTATATTCAATTATCAATTATTCAAACTGACAAAACTCTGATCCAGAAAAGATTTATGCAGACATATTCTCCACTCATCTGCTACTTCGATATGGACAGCTCAGTTTTTCAACTGCTTGTTAATGTAAATATCTAATCAGCAAATTACATAACAGCATGTGATTTTGACCCTGTCGACATAGCTAAGATCACATGCTGAAGTTTAAACTGAACGGGGGAGGAAAGGTAATTTAAATGACTTTGAACTTGGCATGGTTGTTGGTGCCAGACAAATTGGTCTGAGTACTTACAAAACTCCTGATCTACTGAAATGTTCCAACACTAGAGGTCTACAGAGAATGGTCAGAAAAAGAGAAAATATCCATTGAGCGCCAGCTCTCTGGATGAAAGTGATGTGTTGATGTGAGAGGTCATAGGAGAATAGCCCTTCTTCTTCTAACTGATAGGAAGGTAACAGTAACTCAAATAAGCACTCATTATATCTGATGAATACAGAAGAGCGTTTCTGACCAGCAGATGGAAGAAGCAGATGGACTGCAGTAGCAGAAGGCCACTCCCATCAGCTAAATGTAGGAGACATTGCCTAGTCTGATTACTGTCAACTTCTGTTGACATCAGATGGTAGATTCATCATTTGGAATCAAAAATATGAAACCATGGATCCACCCTGTCTTGTATCAACAACTCAAGCTATTAGTGGTGGTAGTATAATAGCTCTTTTGGTGCACTTTGGCCTCCTTAATACCAACTGAGCCTTATCCCTCACTGACAACACTGGTGACAGATGGCTGCCCCTCTCTGAGCCTGTTTCTGTCAGACGATTCTTCCTGTTAAAAAGGAAGTTTTTACTTCACACTGTTGTTTCCCAGTGCTTGCTCATAGGGATCATCTGAATGTGGGGGGCTTATCTGTATTATTGTAGGGTCATACAGTAAAGAACCTTTAGAATGTTGTTCTGATTTGGCGCTATATAAATAAAACTAGATTGAATTGAATTGAATTAACAAGAACTGAATTTAATTGTTCATCCCTTTATGACCATGGTGTACCCATCTTTTGATTTCTGCTTCCAGCAGGATAACGCACCGCATCTCTAAGTAAGAGTAAAGTAATTGGTTCAAAATCAATGATAATTGCTGCATTTCTTGGACATGATAAATGGCCGGTGATTCAAAACATCAATTCTCCAAATGTCAACAAAACTCTACAGTTAATTTTTCTGCTTTCATGAAATATTCGTAATTCTTCAAAGTATGGTTCCTCTGTTTGCACAGCCGTTGTTCTTTTCTCTTTGGCAGTAAAGAAATTCCCCGTTATGAATGCAGCTCCATTTCTCATCATGGTGAGTGACCCGCTGTGCCTTCTGCTAATACTGGCTTGTCTAATAACAGATGAATATGGTGGATGCTCTGAATAATGTGGCTCCAAGTGCTGTGCACAAGAAGTGCAAGTAGCTTAGGAGGTAAATTGGCTCTTTGTAGACTGCCTTAATGATTGTCCAATTGTTTTATTGAATGAAATGCTTTGACCAGTGATGTATGAACCATAAATATGTATTGAACACATGTATGTTTGATGAATAGGTTGGAAATGTTTAGGCACAGCTGAGTTTTACTCTGCATGGCTTGGTTTCACCAGGGAGGCACAAGAAAAGAGAAACTGGAAAAGAAGAATTAAAAATATGCTAGTATGCATCAATACGCAGTGATGTGGGGCCTCGGGTGTTTTTAATGCAGGGGGGGGGGAAACAGGTTTGCACTGGTAAAAGCATGTGTCACGTCAGAGAAGATGTTTGATTGTGTTGCCTGCATGCAACATTTCGACTGGCCTGAAATTACCCAACGGACTCAAAATTAGATCAAGCATCCACAAATAAAACATGGTTTTGGTTCAAGCAAACACAGGCAAACAAATAAATGTTGGACTGGTCTGGCTTTTATCTGTCGGGCTCTTTGGAATGAGACAGCAAAATGTCAAGGCAAATGGGTGCTAAGTTCCAGATTCTGCACAAAAAATGTTTAACAAGGACAAACAATATTTTATAGGCTGAAGAAAAAAACAAACTTTTAAATGCACCTTAGAACAC
>NW_024585212.1:0-7189 GCF_018398535.1 Haplochromis burtoni
GGGTATGAAGATATAAATCCTTGTTCTTGCTCGATGAACTTGGGCTCATGGATTATGCAATATTTAGATCATCTTTACAGAAGATTTCATGGCAGTTTCTTAATCTTAATTTTGTCAAAGTCTATATGGTTTGTTTATTTTTTAGGTTGGTGGTAAATCATTTATCTGATAGGCTTTATTGTGAAGTACTACAAAATAAAAGTCATATTTGTACTGAATTTGACTTGCAAAAATAAAAGCCTCACTTTTTTAGCGAAACAGCTCCTGCAGCCCTGCAGAGTAAAAGGAGCTGCAGAAATATTCACACTGTATGTACTTTAATGTGTGAATTTCATAATAAAAGCATCGCTTCTAGAAATTTCACAGTGTTCCAAAATAAAAGCGCACACTTTGTTTGCTAGGCGACACAAACAATCACACACACACACGCATGTGATCGTGTGGTCGAAGCAAAAGAAAACAATCGTTCCCATAATCGATACGTCCGTCTCTGCTGTTGCGTCCTACCTTGCCGGTGATGGCGGACCACACTTTGAGCGTGTTGTCGTCTGAGCCGCTGACAATCAGGTCGCCGCTGAACTGCAGGCACGTGATCACATGATCATCGTGGCCTTTTAACACCTGCAAAGACATTTAAAGACAATCAGTTCACATTTACATCTCAGACCGATGCTGTTGAACCGAGGCGGTGTGTGCGTTACCATGGGTTCCCGTGTGTCCCCCTTCCTCCAGTTGGTCTCTATGCGATGCTGTCTAATGTAGGTCGATTTCCACTCACTGACTGCAGCACTTGATCGCCTGTGACGAGACGACTCTGATATACCTGCAGAGGGGACGGGGTAAAAGAAGAGGATACATTTCAAAAATGGGGCGCTCAGTCTCACCCGTCTCCTCGCAGATGCGCATATTAATTAAAAAATCCTAGGTTAAGTTATCACATTAACTAACTCAGGTGTCTATGTCGCCCACCTGCATGGCGCAGTGATGAAAATACTCCATCAACCTGTTTTTTTGTTGTTGCCACACCTTTTTGGGAGGAAAATAGCAAATCTGATGAGCAGATTTAAATAAAGATCATACGACAAAAACAGATTTCTAATGAACTTCAGAGTCGATATTTGGGAGGCCAGTCCATGATGATTACGTTTCATCACCATACCTGAAGTTCACTGTAGTGTAGTGGAATAGCATCTACTGTGACTTTACTAAAGTAGACCAACTTTAAGCCAACATTCATTAGTATGTAAGATGAGTGTGGTTAATGAAGGTTAGCTGCATTTATATTCTTGCTGAGTTCTTGCTAACGTCGACACCGATCCCGGCAGTATGGCAGGGGAGTTGATAATTAGCCTTATTTGTGAAGCTGGTGAGCTGCAGTCAGCATCGGCTTCATTAGTATGGCTGTGGTGTGGCGCTAACGTTAGGTAGCCTCATTGGTATGGCTGCTGAGCGCAGGCAGTGAATCTCGGCTGACTGGCAGAATTCCCAGGCACACACACACACACACACGCCACACACACACACGCAAACACACACACCACACACACACACACACACACACACGCACACACAGCCACTGCATTGCGCTGAATGAAGGTGCAGTGACTGTGTGTGGCTGTATTTGCATGTTTCACTCAGGTTAGAAAGCACCATACATCCAGCAAGTTCCCGTCTCTCTATTTGTATTCTGGTTTCCATATTCCCCTGTGAAAACAGTGGAAAAACACCTGCAGCCTTCAGGTGCTACCTGATAAAACTCACACTCGCAACAGAAAACAGAAGGAAATTAATATAACAATGTGCTGCTGTCCTGGGCTTTTAAATGCAATTACCACCTTCAACCTCGAAATAAACTGCCATCTACTTCGTTTTGCCTTTGATTGAATCATTTAAATATTGAGGTGCCTTTTCTGCATTTTTTAAATTTGATTTGCTAAAGCTGCTGAGGTCCTCTCATGGTCAAACTTCCAGTCATTTTTTTATGATTTAATTATAGCTGAGATGATCATCTCTCCAAGGAACATTAACTGCTTCGTTAACCAAGCAGACAATGCACGTTTATCTAATGCAAGGCTCTTAATTTGGAGTTCGTTCATTTTTTAAATCAACCACAGTGAAGTGAATATCTCTGGATCACAGACCACGCAAAAGGTTTCTCTTAGTCTCTTAAGAGCTCAATCGTAAGTTAAGTCCTCCTGAATAAAACGTGACGTCATTACCTTCCTCGCGGCATTTCTCCCTCCACAGCAGGTTGTCTTCAGCCAGGGTCCTCCAGCTCCTGCAGGTCTGAGCGGCCTGCAGCAGGTCTCTGGGAGCCAGGAAGGTGAGCACGTACAGGGCTAGCTGCAAACACGGTGATAAAACACAATATTTGAAGCGCACTGCTCATCAACGGGGCCACATCTCTCAGACAGCAGAGCGGACTGCTTTTGTGCTGTACCTCTTTGGGCAGAAGTGATATAAAGTCTCTCTGGAACTGAGGCTCAATGACCTGCATCATGTGCTTCACCTGGCTGGTCTCACACCTGTTGATCAGCTCGTCCAGAGCCAGCAGCCGCTCAGGGCCGCTCCACATCTGTGTGAAAAGGCAGCGAGGGGAAACATTAGCACAGGATGAAGAGACAAAGATTTACATTTACTGTTGCCACTAAAGTGCCTCCATATAAAGTGTTAACATTTTTGTACTGCTTTGTTTTCCTGTGTATTTACTGTAATTGTGATATTTCTCCTCTTCTGTGTGCATTTCAGGGTGTGTCATCTTTTACTTTTTGTTTTTATTCCCTTATCTCTAAACTGGTTTGAACTGTCTCTCCAAAGAGATCATGTTTTTATTCCCTCCATTTAAATGTCTCCCATCTCTTTGTGTGTCTGTACTTGTATGTTTTTTTAGTTACATAAGAACAGCTTGGAGGCAGCAGCACTCTGCCACTGTGTTTGTGTAGCGAGCGGAAGATACACCACACTTTACCAAAAATCAAGAAAAGCTGCAGTTTAGCTGCTGTCCTTGAAGAACCAGGACCAGTGTCTCTCTGCTCGGACGTGCATATAATCTGTGCACTGAAATTTTGCTAATTAAAAGTTCTTTGTTGGATTTTGTGTAAATATAATCTCTGGATTATCTGAGAGAACATGATTGTACGTGTGCTGACCTGGAAGGTGTGGAGCCAGTCCTGCAGGCCGGAGGGTGGCGGACCAGAGGTGACGCGTCGTCGCTGAGCTGAATGCCCGTTAGCCAGTCGTAGGTCACCGAATGTGGTGGGCGTGGCCTGAACCAGACTGGATGGACTGCAGAGAGATGCAGGAGCAGTACAGCAGAAATGTGACTGTTTACCATCGTAAACCCATAAAACATCCATCCATGCATGTTACACCTTTCTTTTATCCTTTTGGTTTATGCTCTGAACTGGTAAAGCTGATCTAATTTAACCATTTAACATTCTTATTAAATCACTAATTCGCTATTAAAATTCGATACAAAGGATTCCTGGATCAAATCCACTGTGGCTGCTATATTCATAAATGTTAGGAGAGCGATGACTTTAACTTCTCTGGACACTGTGTCACAAAATCTGCATGGACAGAATCACCAATCAAAACCAACACAGGGAAGATAGACGCCAGTCAGAGTGTCGGGTCTAGTCGACGGGGTGTTTCTGAATGTAAACCCTGTCTTGCTGGTTCGTCTCTGCTGCAGGATGTCTGCAGGTGCAGATGAGAGCAACTAGAAGCCCGGGGGAGCAATGGAGAACTGAGTTAGCAGCCAACTGTTGCACGCTGCCAAAAGCAGAATGGATAGGAGACGCCGAGCTATCAGTGTGATACAGGAAGCCCAAGGCAACCAATAATCATTCCCCAGGTTCACCTACACAAACCTTGTGAGTTTGGTTTGCTTCAGGTAGACTTCGTCTTTTCGTCATGTTTGCTAGAGCTGAGCTAAAAACCAAGTGGGTGTGGGCTTTTGGGAAGGGGCAAAAAATGCACAAAATCAGCTTTGTAGCAAAAAAGAATGCACAAAAAAATAAATAAAGAGAAGAAAAAAACTCTTTGAATTTTGTGTTGCTGTGGGGTGCTGTTTTAAGGGTCATGCACACAGCATCACACGCTATCAGTGATTTGGCAACGAAAACAACTATATTGGGCAATGTGCAGCAGCAGGCAAATAATAATAGTAATGATGTAAGATGGGCGTGTTACGGGTCCAACTCATTAAAACCTTGAAGGAGCAACTGAAGCGACGGGTCCTGGGTGTAAACCAGACGGACGATTAACATTTATGGAGGCTCAGTTACATCGACGACCAGTTTTAAACGTGGTGTTTGTTTGCATGTGAAACTAGCTCCAGCCTGGGCGCCATTTTGGTGCAAAGCAGGTAAATCAGTGACAGGATCTTTGTTCACTTCATGTTATTAGAGCACATTAGCATGTTTTTCCAAGTATTCCTAGTTTAGTTCAACAGTTTTGTGAAAAGATTCGTTCTGACGTTAAGAAATCAAATGTGGTACCTGAGGTATCCGTTGCCTTTGCAGTGCTTCTTCCCCGAAGGGAACGGCCGGCCGTCTGGACCATGATCCAACTTCCTCTTCATCTGATGAAAGATAAAAAGAGAAACCATCACAGACTGTAACCCTCCCGTTTTGGAACAACAACAGAGCCAAAAGGAGCTTTGTAGGCCAAACTAATTGGATTTACCAACCGAGCTCCCAAAGCCCCACTTTGCTGCACGCTGGTGATTTGATTATTTGCAAATACCATAAAATAAGTCTGTCAGATCATTACCTGATCCGTCTGATCAGGTAATGGTGGGGTTGAGCGTCATAAAGAAAAAAGACTCTCCATGTGAGAAACCTTTTTAAAAAGCTTTAACTTCTCCACAAACCACTTCAAACGAGCTCTGGCTGCAATAGCAGTTTTTACCCAAGGGCCAAAAAAACTGGTTAATCTGACCGTATCCTTCCTCAGCGGAAATCAGCTAAAATAAACACGCGCAGCTAGAAGTTCAGCATCAGCACAGAAAAACAAAAGCAGAAGACATTTATATTGTATATGTCCCTAAAGCATGGGACGAGAACAAAGCTAATGACTTCAAATCTGCACAGACAAAACAAACCACACAAAGACCATTTACAACAACTGGAAAAGATCAGGACACACTGAGGACTACTGCGGCCGGCTATGGATTTTATTTCCACTTGATTAAAGAGGCTGATGGATACGACTTCCACAGTAAAAAGTAAGACTCAAGACTAAATAAGCCAGACAACAAACTGGAGCTCTAGAGATGGGTAACACAACAAATACCAAACTAACAGCTGGTCTTATACTAAAACAAATATAGACAAGACATATTTACAGTTTTATATATGACGTAAAGCCCATTATTTACCGTCTATCACAAAGCTAACACAGGGACTGTGAGGTTCCAGTGTTAACCACTGCAACACTACGCTGCCCAGCATGGTCATGGCATATTTCAGCAAATGTGTCATGTTTTGTTTGTTTTTTAATTTAGCTCTTCAGTGTGTGACCGTTCACTTACTGTATCTAACTTAGTTTGGCATGTGGGGGAAAACGTTGGCCTTCCTCGGTCTACGTGGTCTAATCATTCGCAATGCCCCAATTATCTTCACAATCATCTCCACAGTATTGATGTGAGCCAGCCGAATTCATATTAGCCTGCAACCAGTGTCTGCACTCATGATGCCAGCGCAGTAAGAGCTAGAGGAGTTCCCACGGATGTTTGTGGGTTTCTGGGTCGACCCTGCGGTCAGAAAGACGACCAAACGGCTGGAGCCGAGTCCACATCATCAAAGAGCTGCAGATAAACCCGAGGCCGTCTTTTGAACCGCAGAGATGCTGGAAACACCTACGCCGCCAACTTAGACAAAGCGAGGTCTGAATCAGCCCTCTCCATCTCTCGCTCGCTCTTCTCTGAGCGTCTCTCGCTGTGAATGAACGCAGGAATGCAGAAAATCAGAGGAATGTCGGCGGTGCAGCGCCGCTCTAAAATAGCCCCCAACACACACACATGCAGAGGATAGCATCTGTGTGTGTTCAAAATTAAACATGGGCAAGAAGCACCTGTAAATATTTCAGATTGTAGATTATCAGTGGGCGTTCTTCACTCCCTAACATAAACTTATAATCTGCTTTCCATTTTCAGACTCCGTGTCGCTGGATTTTAATAACAGATGCCGCGTCTGTGTGGATTTGATTAAGCCGGAAAAAATAAATAAATAAAATAAAAAGGAAAAAACTTGACCTTGGGGGGCTGGAAAACTGAAGAATGTGTTTACAGTTAGAACCAGACGACTTTGGCTTTTGGGTGGGTGGCAGAGACACATCTGTGCTTCAGCAGCAAAAATGTCCCAATCAAGCTAAACTGCATACGTACTACTGGGACTTTTTGGAGGGTTAGCATCTCTGCAGCTTCACCTTAAATCAAGTTTATAATAATGAGAAGAGGATACGCCGTGGCCTTACATCGAACTAGGTGCAATTTTGCTGGGATTTAATGTGAAGTCTCCCTCCATAATCTGTGTTTTTACAACATAGTGAAGGAGCTAACGTCCATTTGAAGCTCCAAACGCAAACAAACACTAGTTATTAAAGTTTTATCTGACTTTAAGTAGATTTCTGCCTCCACAAATTGCAGTTTTACAGCAGCTGCTGTCTCTAAGGTGCATCTTTTATTCATATTTTCAAAGTGCAGCGAGGTGAAGGATTCAATTTAAATAGAGTTGAATTCGTTTGTATTAGATTTTCCAGGTTTCCTGCAGCTTTTTCTAGCTCAGTCCTTTTTATGCAGCCGTGTTACAGATAAAACTGTCAATTTAAAAGAGCATTGTATTTCAAAATTATTTTTAGTTTTAGATTTTCTTCTTTGAAACATCTTTTTAACTTAAAAATAATCACACGGCCATTAAGGAGACAAAAAACTATTCTGTGTTTAATTGATCGTCATGGATACTGATCGCTTTAAACACCATTTTAAACGTGAACTGTGAAAAAATGGATTTCTAAGCTTTCAATCCTTCAGTTTGAAGCTGTGACGATAAATGAGCATTTGATGTAGAAGTCACGTATCCGTTTAATCAATTACTTTTGTTTTCCACTCCTGGATGGAGGCAAATAGCCGTTTTTAACTTTCTGCTGCTGTGGTTTGAAGCCAACAAGACAAATTAGCATTAGA
>NW_024585212.1:7971-9605 GCF_018398535.1 Haplochromis burtoni
GGTTCGTGGAAGAAAGAAAGAGCCAATTTTGAGAAATTTAAGCCAAACAAAGCAAATTATATCAGCTACTGTCAGCCTTCCTTATTTTTCGGGGGGAAAGAAAGTTTGCAAGGTGTCATTCTATGAAGTTCTCTCTGCAATCGTATGTGTTTCACCTTTAAGAAATCACATTTGACCTGTAAAATTGCACTTTTACCACGTGCAGAGTAAAGTGCCCTGAATTTAATTGTGCCTCAGAGTACAGGGAGGAAGAAATGTCACTTTTCAGGGCTTACCCAGCATTTATGAGCCAAATAGCACAGCTGCTAGAGATTATCACAGCTGTACTGTAAAACATCCCAGATTTACAAAGGGCAGGAGGTGTCAGGTTTTTACGTTTTCATCTTGCAGTTTGAGGTTAATTTGATTTAAAGTACTTTTTCCAACCTTTATTAAACCCTACTGGCCCAAAATGGTGGCGTTTGCATGGTTGCACAGTGGACTAAACCACCTTTTGTCTGCATTTTCAAAGTGCAGGGAGGAAAAATGTCACCTTCATAAGGTTTTGTGCCTGAAAGAGGAACAAACATAGATATTGACGTTAGGGCCGACTAAAAAAAAATGTAACTCAAGTCTTACCTGCCACAAGGGGTCTATTTACATGACAGTACAGTGAAATGCACTCCTGTATTTATGTTAAATATGAACAATATGACTTTTGTGGGTTTAGGCAGAAAAATCTAAGCCAAACAACACAGATCACAGCAGCTGTACTGCAAAACATCACTCATTTCAAGGAGCACAAGTCACTTTGTGAAGGTTTAATAAACCATATGGGACCGTGGAGCGCACCTCCTCCACCTGCATTTTCACAGGGCAGGGAGGGAAAATGTTAATTATTATTGAGGTTTGTAGCTATAAATCATGAAATAAATATTCGACACTGAAGTTTAGAATCTAAAGAATTTAAATAAGATTTTTAGATTTTATGTCACCGTTTACAGGTTACACCCGCGGCTGAGCAGTAAAATCTATCACCAATAATCAATCACAGAGAGGGTGACACGGGGAGGAGAGGGAGGACACGGATGCCCCCCCTCTCTGGTTCCGCAGTGGTCCACGCTCGCACGCGCACTCGCACGCGCCGCCGAAGCATTTCGCTGTCAGTGAGAGAAACGCCTTGTCATGCCGGCGCACGAGCCTGACAACCTTCAACATCTGCACCACAACCGCCCTTATCGATCGGCCGCTCGTCTCTAATCGATACTCACTTTGTAGAAGATGAGCTTCAAGGTGCCGTAGAAACCCATGGCTGCCCCCTCCGGTAGGTACGAGCCTCCCGGAGCCCCGAGGGGTGGAAAAAATATATATTACAAAGTTCAAATGAATGAATCCGGAAATAAAATTTGGGAAAATAAAAATAAAGAGGGATATCCGAGAATGGGCGTGACGTCACACATCCATGGGGCGCTAATCGATGAGTTTGAGAGGAGCCGCCGAGCTGCTGCTGCTGCTTCAGGATCCACTCACTGACTGACTCCCTCTCTGCGCTCCGGCTCTATGCGGCTCGACCTCCACGGGAACACGCAGGGACATGCCTCTCCGTGCCTCGTGAGAGGGAGGGTGGAGCCTCTGTGCGTGTCCGTGTGTGTGTG
>NW_024585213.1:0-1440 GCF_018398535.1 Haplochromis burtoni
GCAAACACGGGGAGAACATGCAAACTCCACACAGAAAGACCCCGGCCTGATGGTGGAATTGAACTCAGGACCTTCTTGCTGTGAAGCAACAGTGCTAACCACCGTGCCACCGTGCTGCCTGGCATTCCACGGTTATAAAAGGAGGATGATGATGTGCCAAGCGAAACAGGCACTTTGTGAGGTGCTGAGGCTGCCAGCCCCCCCACACACACACACACCCCAGTTGCCTCTAGAGAGGCAACTCTGATTATGACCCTTCACTTGATATGTGACTAGGGTGTTAGCGCTGACACAGGCACTGGCCGCTTCCCTACATGTGAGGTCAAATACACGACCGCTGCCGGTTTTCTGTTGTGTGTGTGTTTTGTGTTTGCCTCTGTTAATAAAGCCCAAACCTTTGACACTGACTGGGGCTGTCTCTGATGTTACCTCCTTACATCCCTAGGCGATAACAGCCACATTTGAGTGTCTTTAGTTTGATAATGTCTGAAGTTTCTGTCTTTATTGTAGTGCTATGTACGCTCCTCTGCACTGGACACGCTCAAGGTGACTGAGAGGTTTTCACTTTTATTTAATTTATTTGTTAAATATTCATCTTAAAATACTACATAAATCTTAATTACAGTTCACATGTGTTTTATATTTTTTATTATTCAGTATATGAACAGTGTATGAACATACTGTCACAGATTGTGTCGTGCATAAATGTTTTTCAGGTTGTTAACTTTGTGGTTGTGTTGGATTTTAGATGCTGTGCTAACTATTGAACCCAGCTGGTCCAGTTTTTTCATTGGAGAGTTTGTTACCTTCAAATGTGACATGAATGAAGGAAAAGACACTGACTGGGAATACAAAACCAACAAGGATGGTCGAGAATTAATCCGCTACAGCACAATCAAAGAGTACACATTAGAAATTAAATATTCAAGTCACAGTGGTGAATATCAGTGCTCTGGTCGCATGAAGGGATCATATTATACAAAGATCAGTAACACTGTCTCTATAACTGTATTAGGTAAGTCCTCAATGACCAATAATGTGATGATTCATGTTGAAAATCATTTGAATCATAAAATTCTGACATTTAATGAATATTGTCACTGAAACTTGTTTTTTTCTGATACATTGACACTAGAAACTTTAACAAGAACTTCTGTATTTTACTGGTTACTTTGCTCATAGTATACACAGTATTACAAAACTCACAGACTGTCATTTATTATTACTAAACGTGTGTATTTTAATGTATAACAAGAATAACTGTGGATTAAATTAATTTTAAATAAGGAGAAGAAGAAGCATCAAAAGCTTCATAAAATTTAGGGTGATGATGTTTCTGTTGTCTAAACCTGAAACTAGGCAGATCCCTCTGAACCCATCATTGTGTTTCCTTCAACAGTGAACTGCATTAGTTTACATCCAGTGTGACTTCTTCAGGCC
>NW_024585213.1:2444-9601 GCF_018398535.1 Haplochromis burtoni
AGAGGTCAACAAAACAGAGATATCAGAGTATCTCAAGGAGGAATCTACCGCTGCAGAGGAACAAGAGGAAACCCAGTTTACTACAGTGATAGAAGTGATGATGTCACTGTTACGATAACCTGTGAGTTCAGTCATTTAGTTTGAAATATACATTCACTCATGACTATCAAACATAAAATGTTTTTTTTAACATACAATGTTAAGTTTTCTGTGTTGATTTCATGTTTCTATTTGTATCTCAACTGTTAATATGTGTAAACAGTTTCCAATAAAGTTGTTGTAAAACAACAACCCAACTGGCCTCAGATATTCAGAGGTGAGACGATCACTCTGACATGTGAGGTGCAGGAAGGAGGTGAAACCACACAGTGGACACACAATAATGATGTGACATTCAGAGTTTCGGAGTCCAGCCGTCGAACCTTTCACCTGGTATAGTGACGGCAATACTACCCCGATGCTACATCACCTGAGGACAATAATTACAGAAATAAACAGAAATACAAATACTACTACTACTATTACTACTAATAATAATGATAATTTCCAACAAATAGCAGCAAATCTACAATTTTTATAAGAAAGAATAAGTCATTCTGGCCTGTGATCTCATAAAGCACTGCCATTTGTTAAAATAAAACAGACACATGACTGGGTTTAATACAAAGCCAATCAGATTTGGAGCTTTAGTGAAAATATTCAGGGTTGGAGCCACACCAGCTTGAGGGCAAAGCAGCAGATGGAGGAGAATCGAGGGAAGGAAGTCAAAAGAAAAACATCAAAATAATATTACTGTTGATATGACTACTATCCTCACCGCCACCAGTCACCTACAGTAGGAGGCTAGCATACTGAGGTTGCCTTTGATGGTACAAAACATTTCATCGACATTGTTGTGTTTGTTGGGGAGAAAACTTACAAATCTACAGTACAGCACTTCAGAGTCACTGCTAGCAATCAAAGATTTATGTAAATTTGACAAGCTGAATGCATTCTGTACAGGAGACATTGCACGAGATTGACTGACAATGGTCTACAGGCAATCAGGACGCAGAACACAATGCGCTGAAAATAAAAAATAAAAATAAAAAAGCATGAAAGCTGCACAAAAAATATCCGCGAAACAGAGGGGCGCGAAAGTTGACCCGCGTTATAGCGAGGGGCCACTGTACCGTACACAATAGAATAGAATAAAATAAAATACTATAAACAATAGAATACAAATGCTATATACAACTGAGTAAAATACAATGTTGTCAGGGAAAGAGAATTGTACTTAGTGTTATTGCACATGTGTGGATGTGTGTGTTTGGTCAGCTGCAAAGTCTTTGTTGTGGAGTGTGACAGCAGCAGGAAGGAAACACCTACATCTGTCCCACATTGTGGGTGCCACAGCCTGCCACTGAAGGAGCTGCTCAGTGCTGTCAGAGTCTCCTGCATGTGGTGGTTATTAATGTTGGGAAGGTTACTTTTAAAATGTATTCCACTACAGATTACAGAATACATGCCCCAAAAATGTATTTCGTAACATATTCCGTTACGTTACTCAATGAGAGTAATGTATTCTGAATACTTTGGATTACTTAATATATATTCATGCTGTTTACAACTACATGAATGTGATTTATTACTATTACTGAAGGTCTGCAGCTCCAAACCATAGTAAAGGGACCTCTGGCTAATATGTCAGGTTCTGTGTCGGCTCGTAGCCGAAAACTAGCTTTACTTTGTTGTCTGGGTCAAGTTTGCTAGCGAGAGACAGAGAGAGGCATTGAAAGGCTGCTCCAACTGAACTTATTGTTTCTGAGGAAAACACGAACACAGTGTACAGTCGAGTCTTAACAGCTTACTTACAACCGGGCTCGTCAGGCACTCTTCTTGGCTGCAGTGGTTATTATTATATTTACATGCTTCCAGCTCCCGTTTCTGCTCAATGACAACTCGTACTTTTCCACTCTCCTTTTTCTCCCTCCTCCCCCTCACAGACACATAACGGGTATGGCCGTCCACTCTCCTTGCTGCACGGACTACACTGCCCATGAGGCTACATTCTTTAGGGCTATGCCTGTAACACTCTGCCTATTAGCTTAGCACAACAACAACAAAAAAAAGGTGCTCTGTCACCCAGGAAAGATAGTGATGTGTCGGTCGCGAACGAAGCAGCTCTTAGAGCCGACTCTTTGAAGTGAACGACGCGAGTCGTCTCCTTATCGCGAGCCGTGGTTTTTTTTCTTTCTCTCACCCTCTCGCACTTTTTTTCTGCTTCACTCCGCACGCGAGCCTTGTGCTTTGCTGGGTAGGGGGAGGGGCAGTAGTTACACTCTCAGTAGCACAGGAACAGAGCGGGAGGGAAAGAGAGCCAGGGACAACATGCAAATTAGAAAGGTATAGTAATCATCCACAACTATTTTCAGTTGCAGATGATAAAGGATTCAGAAGTTTATTCATGCAGGCCCATATGACAGAGAATGTGCATCTTCTTTTTGTTTTCATATTTTAATTTATATTTAATTGTGTTGTGGTTTGCAGTGTTTTTGTTAAAAGGAAAAAGCTGAAAATTTAAATAGTTAAAAGTTGAAATGTAAATAGTTGGTTTTTGTATTATATGATTTATTTATTACATTTTATGTGGAGTGAATAAATAAAAGTATATTTACGGTGGCCTACAGACAAAGCACGTACAAACCCCAAGCATGTAAAAATTCCAAAACACGTAAACAAACACTACTCAGAAGCACGTAAAAACTCAAGAACACGATACAAAACGACAACAGAAGTGCTCCAGGATGCTAGGGGCAGTGTTGAGCTTTTGTTACCTAGTGGCACACAAGCCAGCAAGTACCAACGACCAGATTTGGTGTGTGGTAGTAACAGGTAAATGAACTTTTTTTTAAATTATTTGAATATATATGAGTGCTTGTGTATAAATACACAAACAATACACATATGCTTTCAATTGTGTAATTTAAGTGATCTAGGTAGCTCTGTTTTGAAGTTCAGTTAACTGCTAGAAAGTGTCGGTTTTTTAGTGAGCCGAAAGAACCAGTTCTCTAAAAAGAGTCGGAAATCCCATCACTCAGAGAGAGCGTTACCCTGTAACCATGGCAACCGTAACGCTGCCGCCTGGAACAACAGAACGTAGCTGTCAAACAAAACCCAAACAGTCCTGACCCGCGACAATATGAAACAGGAAAGTACCGCAGTGTAATCCATTTATTTCAACAAAGTAACTGTATTCTAAATACCACCTTTTTAAACGGTAACTGTAACGGAATACAGTTACTCATATTTTGTATTTTAAATACGTAACGGCGGTACATGTATTCCGTTACTCCCCAACACTGTGGATGTAATGCCTAATTATGTAATGTCTGAACACGAGAGGCACAGTCACAAACCTAAGGGCTAAGGAATAACAAAGGGAACTAGAAATAGAAAAGACAAAACCATGAAAAACCACTAAATAAAAGAATCTTAAAGAATCAAAAACCTAAACACAGAGTCAACAGACCATGACAAATTACTTTTTAAATACATCAAAGAAAATAAAAAGGTTTCACAGTGTCAATCTAAATTAGTTTACAGTTTATTGTTTATGTTCACCATTTCCATCTAGTTGTTTAAATTGTTTAGATTGAGTCATTTATTTGTTTCTTTTTCTAAACTGAACTGCAGATAAACCAAAGGCCAAACTGAGAGCTGATAACACAGCTGTTCCAGTAGGGGGCAGTGTGACCCTGACCTGCTCTGTGAGCCCATCATCATCATCTGGATGGAAATACTACTGGTACAGAGATGAGAAATCCTCTGAAGCCCTGACCACACAAGATGCAGTTTTCCACTCAAATGGACAAATCAGTGTCTCACAGGAAGGACTCTACAGGTGCAGAGGAGGAAGAGGAAACCCAGTTTACTACACAGAGTACAGCCAAGAAGTTCAGATTAACACAACCTGGTGAGTTTGTTAGACATTTTAAGAGACTGGTGTGATTGAGTGATTCATGTGAAGGGTCAAGTCATTTAAACACAGCAGGGGTTGACTCAGAATCTAGTCAAGGAAAACAGATGAACTGGATCTTTTATAAAGTTATGTTATGAAATATTAAACATAAAAAAGTTGATTAATAATTAATTTTGTTTGTTGTGCACAGTAACTGTGTCAGGAGCTGACAGCTCTTCATCTCCTGTGTGGTTGATGGTTGGACTGGTTTGTGGAGTCTCTCTCATTATTATTCTCCTGCTCTTGTTGTGATCGCTGCAGACAGTCCAAGTGTAAGAGCCTCTTCTTTTCATGCTGTATTAGAGAGTTTATTTACTACAACACTTTAATTATTCACACATATACATGTATTCTGATCGAACAATTCACATCACAAACATGTGTAATAACATTTGTCTCTTTCACAGATTCCTGCTTCACCAGGTTGGTAAAATACTTTTTATTATTACTTTTAAACAAACATCAGTTACTTTTGAGTTTATTGTGTTTATTTCCTGTTTCAGGTCGATCCAGTCTGAGAGTCACAGTCCGGGCTCCTCCACAAATCATGGAGTCAACCAGAATGAAACTCATGTGACAACTCTCGTTCATCCTGGTCAGCACTTAAACCGATCTTTTATTACATATTTTCCTTTTTTATTTTTTCATTTAGAGGTAATGCAACATGTTACATGACCAGCTTAGTACTAGACTAACATAGCAACTAATCTTTACAAGGGGCGTTAGTGTGAAGTGCTGCTTCATATACAGAATGATATTGTTATTGTACAGTATGGTATTGTCCATCTATATGTCCCCAAACTAAAAGTTTCTCTCATGTTTTTACTCTCTCTCAGTAATTCTGCTGCCATGCAGGCTGATTTATTCTTCACATTATTAAATGTCTTCAGCTCATAATATCTTTACATGTTGGAAATCACTTTGTCTTTTTGTGCTTGTCTTACAGGTCAGTGAGGAGAGCTGTAGCAGCAAAGCCAAGAAGAAGCTTTTTATGAAGCCACTCTTGCTCCTCTGCTGCCCAAATATCAGACATGCTCAGCTTTATGTACAGTTACAATATTACATCATAATATCATATACTTACTTATAGCAAAAAGTAAATGGCGGTATATTCATATTTGAGTTTTGTGCGTTATAGTCAGGTATTTCTTATATTCATTCTTAAAACTTTTGTTAAAGACTTTTTCAAGAGCAGTGAGAAGAAAGTTTGAAACGTGATCTTTAGTATCTGATAGGACGACTCACATTAGGACGTACTGGTATGGGCAACAACAAATATCTTTATTGGTCTAAATTGATACAAATGATATGATCGGTACTGTATGAATTTAAATGCAATAAATATGTTTCATGTATTTTTTTTCTGTTTTTTTTTCCTAATTTATAATTTTCTACGTGTATAGTTAGAAGGTAGAGAGTAAAGTCTTTTTACATTTGAATGTTTTATGTTGATTTTGGTTCAGTGTGTACGATTATTCCCAAACTAACAACAAGAGGTTAACAGCAGCTTCCACTACAGGAGACTGTAATGTTAAATTTAGTCCATAACATTTTCTGTTGTCCAAATGTTAATTCAAACTGACCCCATGAACCACAGTAATAGGTTTGTACTTCATGTAATACTTTATTTAAAAATCATTACATCATCATTTATAACATCAGACATTACTTAAGCATATTACATACATATTTTTAATAAAGAATAATGTGGTTGCCCGTGTTTATAAATTACACACTAAAGTGTAGTAATGGAGGAGAAAAGCTTTATGAGAGATTAAGTCAATATTTGCTTATACATCTCTAATGCTCACTAGTATTTAAAGTGTTACTGAAGTCACAGATGTAGCCAAATCTGGGAAGCTGTTTTATTTACTGCTGTGCTGCACATGCGCAGAGCCTGCTGCAGGCTGTCTGTTGAATTCACAACGGCACCAGAGCGCCCTCTACTGACTCAATAAGACCTCAACATTGCCAATATATTTAACCTGCCACACAGAGCAGAGCTGCCAGCATTTCTTTCCTCAGAAGAACAGGGGGTGGCTGTAGCTCAGGAGGAAGAGCAGGTCATCTACTGATCAGTTCGATCCTTGGCTCCCCCAGTCTGCATGCCAAGTATCCTTGGGTAAGATACTAACCCCTAAGTTGCTCTCTGAACCATCTATGCATGCTATGAATGAGTGTGATGTTAGTTAGTAAGATCTCACAAAAGTTCATCTTAGTTCATCTTAATTTTTTTTCTCTTTTTGTCCCTTGCGGGGCTCCGTAAATTTGCAGCTTTCATCAACCACTGCTAATCAAGTGGGTGGAAGAGGTTTGAAGAAAAAAAAAACCTTTAACTTTATTTACCATGAGCCCACCCGCCGGTGGGCTCATGGTAAATAAAGTTAAGTGTCAGTGTGGACATACAGATATAGTTCCTTGTCCCATATTTCCCATGTCATACTCAGAACAGCTTCCAAGTACAATCACAGGACTGTGTTTACAGCTGGTGGCCAATAGAGGGAGACATTGGTCCACTTAGAATTTATTGTATCTGTCATGGTCTCCCAGTCCACCTGGTCAATCAACACGTTGTTTCTCCTTACAAGTATAATGAACTCGATACTTTACTTTGTGTTTCTTTCCTTTATGCGCTGCTGCAATTTCACCAAAGAGGCAACCTGGCTGTCTTAAAGGTGATGAAAATTCATTCAGAACTAGTGACAATGATCATGTACCTTAATTATTAAAAAGTATTGGTACTAATATCAGTATCAGTGATACAGGCCCTGCATTTACTTGGTATCAGATTGATACCAAATCTTGTATTATTGAACACGACTAATAAATAGTAATGTTAAATTCATTATACTGTTATTATTTCAGCACCATGGACAGCACACAAGGTTTTCACTGCATGAGCTGTGCTCTCTAACACGTGACTGTTTGTAGGGGTGGACAAATTTAGCACACATATCAACAACAACCCCAATCACAGGACCCAGTACAATACTTTAGTCAGCGGGCATGATTGTGGATGCTGTGTAGGTGCATCCGCCTTCCCTGCACGGCACTGCAAGCCACGCCCCGCCACAACCTCCATAGTCCTGAGAAGGCCACATGTGAGATGAGCAGAGCTACATGGCTGCAGCACTGTCCTTCAGTACAGCAAAGCGAT
>NW_024585214.1:0-9600 GCF_018398535.1 Haplochromis burtoni
GTGGAGAGTAGACTTTATCACAGTAGATGTCTTTCTGAAAGTGCTGTAACTAAGTTTAAGAATATAATCTATGAGGTGCCGTAAGGGACATTTTTACTGAACTTTAGCTCTCGCTCACGCTCTCATTCACACACACTATTGAAACTTTAGCGCACACACACACACACACACACACACACACACACACACACACAGACTTCACTGAAAACCAAGCAGTTTCAGCTGAACAGGAAGTTGTTTCCTGACAAGGAAACTGAAGGAAAAAGGGGTAGATTTCAAACAAACCAATACAACAGATGTCTACTCAGCAACCTGCTAGTAGCCCAAGTGAAGCAGCTGCATTACTTAACAATATATTAGTCTCAGCAGAGACCATCAGAAGTCTGTGAAATGCGACAGCTGTGGGGCAGCAACCTGTTACAAGACTGTGGTCAAATGAGCCCTCACTTGCGAAGTCACGTTCAAGCTAGCCAGCCGCACCTACATTCTTGTTGCACTTAGCTTACGTATATTACGGTACCAGTGCCGACGGGCTTAGAAAACCGAGTGTCTTCTGGATACTGTCATGTATGTATATATGTATGTAGCTAATATTTCAAAACTCGAAGTGGATTGAGAAGAAAAATAGTGAAAAACACCAGTATCCAGAAGACACAGAAGACACAGATGCCAGTCGGCACTATTAATTGGGTTTAGCGCCCTCCGTCTCCACTGTGTGAGATCTCTCTGCTGCAGCTCTGTTGGCATTTTCAGGTTGTTGTGGTGGGTCCAGCTGCTGCTGCAGTTGGTCAGGGTCACATCGAAGAGGGGAGAGGGGGGCGATAAACAAACAAGAGAGAAAAGACGATCAATCAGTTTCATGATTGAAGTAGAAACAGGAGAGGGAGGGGGGAGAATGAGAGAAGAAGAGGCAGCTGTGCAGCGTAAACACAGAATAACTCCAGCTTTGTGTCTTTTTCATTGTAGCTGAAGTCCGGGACAAACTGTGTTCCTTTTCAGCTCAATACGAAACGTGTAATATTTTCTCTGAATACGACACGATTCCGTTTGTACGGGACGGTAAGGCCAGCCTCCACCACTTGCTAATGTTACTAAATCTGTGGAAGCTCCACCATAGCCACCACCAAACAATTTTACACATCTGCTAACCAGAACGCTGTTTACTCGCATGTGACATCATTCCCAGGTCCGTGTTCCGATTTCCGAGGAAAGTCGAACGCAACACACAAAGTAACAAATAACGAGCCTATCTAAATCCCAGTAACGATTAACGCGTTCCTGATTTTGGCATAATGACTAGTTACCGTGCTTGTTACCACAATAACATAGTTACTGTAACACGTTACTTAATAACGCGTTAGTCCCTACACTGCTTTTAACAAAACTAGAATGCCAGACATCAAGCTGTAGTTCTTAATGAACGTCTCTTGCTCTGTGCTATTCTAGGGTGGTTTGAGGGTCCTCAATTCCCAGGTTACCAGCCTAGGACCCCAGACGCTGCTGGTCGGACGCTGCGTACAGCCATCGGTGGGGGAACCAACCCCAGGACAAAATTTGTCCCGTTAGACATCAACCTGCAGTTCTTAACAAAAGTCTCTTGCTCTAGTGCCCAGACACTGAAAGAATTTTGCATGAGTGCCGTTTAAGGCAAGGCAAGGCAAATTTATTTGTATAGCACAATTCAACAACAAGGTGATTCAAAGTGCTTTACAGAGACATTAGAAACAAAAACAAATAAAAAGCATGATTTAAAATTGATTAAAACAAGCAAACAAACAAACAAACTAAACACACACATTCATTCACACCTGTTCGAGCGATCTGAACCCTTATCGTAAGGGGAGCTACCAGTCCTTCTGTTTAAATTAGCGAACAGACGAGTTAGGGTTCATCCAATATGCACACTTGGATGTAACAGGTGGTGCTTACCTTTTAAATTCTGTTAGACCTGTCCTCTGTTCGCCTCGTTTCACGACCCCATGATTACGATCTAATTCGTGTCTCTCAGCCATTTTGGATCCGGGTCACAGGCACCAATTATCGACCCCAATTCCTTTGTCCTCAGGCTTTTCAGAGAAGACGCAAACTCAGTGTAATCAAAACATATGCAATCAATTTATTCAATACAATCTTCTTCAATAACACCTTCAGGAAGGGAGATGTGCACAGCGTGAAAGCCTTCTGCAGGTCTACTGCATTACTGACAGGATGAGAGTGATATACTCTGCACCCCCACTCCTCACGGACACAACAGGAGACAACCTTCAGGTTATCATCTAGCAGCACAAACATGAGCTACATTCTCTGAAAAGTCTGCACTAAAGCTCCTGTTTATCACAGTTTCATTTCACCAGGAAATCTAATGACCTAAAGACCTAAAGCACAGTATACTTTATATATATATATAAACCCTTAAAGCTGGCCTTTAATATTACCCTTTAATATTACACTTTAATATAGTCTTTAATATATACTTATCAAATAGGCACTTGGATTATATTTTATAACAGTTCCCAATAATATTTCAGTGTATTAGCTGCACTGTAATTTACTTACATTCAGTTTCCCCCCTGATAATGAAGGATTTTATCTGAGGGTTTTTTCTTTTCCTTTTCTTTGTTTGTTTGTTTGTTTAATAAAATGACTCATGTGTTATTCAAATCAGAATACTGTTAAAACATGTTGTGAAATTCTTTATTTCTAATATTGTAGACTTGTGTCTAAACTTCACATTTCTGAAATTTTCCCCAATAACAACTGTTGAATTTATCTCTGGGCTTGCCACAGATTTGTTTTCCCTTTATGAACATACACACAATGAAATTTAATTTGTCATTTATTACTGAACTCCATTTGTCATAGAGGATCTTAGCTCTATCCCCTTGCAAGTTTTTTGGTTCTCTGAAAAAGTGCAAATGTTAAGACATTTTGTAATGCAAGCTAAAAATACTCAATAAATTTGTAACTTAAATTTATGTTGTCTGTCTTATGTTTTTACAAGTGTAATTGCTTATTTCTAACACATTTTCTTTTAATATCCAATTCAAAACACAGTAGTTTTGGCTATTACAAGAGTTTGGGTGTATTTTAAAGCTTTGAGTCCTATTAGCTTAAAATGCTTAAAATTTTAAAACTAATTATTAATTCCTAAAATGTATTGAGGTAGATTGGTACTTGAAAGTCAAAAGATCAAGTAGAGAGTACCCGTCATGGGCTGGGTCTGTGACCCAGTGTTTGAGTTTTTATATATTTTGGTATTCATTTGTGCCCTAGTTTAGTTCATCTAGTTAATTTTGAGGTTGCTGTTTAGTCCTTTGTTTCTTAGTTGTTTATGTCATATCCTCCTGTATTCAGTCTCCCTGGTCCGTGCGTCTACCTGTCATGCGTCATGTCTGTGTGGTTATGTTCAGTTCAGGTCACGTCTAATCCCCATGTTTCCTGTTTTACATTGAAAGTCTGTATTCAATGTCAGTGTATTTAGTTTCACTTCTCCTGTCCTGTCATTAGATTCATGTGTATCAGCTGTTCCCCCTCATGTGTTTCCACTTCCCTTGATCATCCCTCATGTATATTTAGTCTCTGTGTTTCATTCAGTCTGTGTCGCGTCGTCTGTGTTCCCACCCTCCATGTTTTCACGGCCAGTCTTTGCATAATTTATCACAGTATTCCCCAGTTTAGTTCTGCCTTGTTTAACCTCTATGTCGTCGGCCATAATAAAGGCTCGCTTTCAATTTAAATTCACTCCGTCTCCTCACCTGTGTTCGCACCTGGGTCCACCACACACACGACCGCACAGCCTGTCTCCACACACAGTGACAGTACCAAACCAAAATTGTGGATATAACAAAAAAACATTTATCAGTGTAACTGAAGTTTTTTATCCAAATCAACTATATAAATTATGTTTAACTTGTTTTTTAGTTTGTTTTAGTTAGTTAAAATATTTTATGTAATCAGTTTCACCAAAAATTTTGAGTTAAATTAACGCATTGGGTTTTACAGTGTGGATTTTCAGCTACTTTCTTGTTGCAATTTTTTAATTTATCAGTGACAGAATTAAAAAAAAAATAAAAAAAATCATAGCATCAAAATAAAAACTGGTAAACTTTAACAAATTCCAGGAAGGATATTACTGAAATCAGATTGGATGTGAAGGAACGTACTAAGATGTAGAAAAACTAGAAGTACAAATATCTGACTGTAACAAAGGGTCCAGTATTTTATTTGTTTCTAACAGCTGGCAGTGCATATAAAACACCAGGACACCACCACAAGGTAATAGCGGTGATGTACTGATGTAGGTTATCGTCGACGTCATTGACTCTAGAACTATTCAGCACAGAATTTTAAATCAGGCCTAACTCCCAGCATGTGTAGGGTTTGATCTCTGTTCTGGAAACACAACTGTGACATGACTGTGTTTGATTTTCTGCTGTCAGTATGAGATAATGGCAATTAAAACACACAAAGAAACTAACTCTGCTGCTTAATCCTCGATTTATTATGATATATTATTAGAATGAAATGACAGAATGGAATCACATTGAATTTTGAAATCAGAAGAGAGAGATCCAAATGACATTATTGTTTAGTGTATCTGGATTTTGGATTTACAGACAGATGAAAAATAATCCCAGCAGGTGATTTACTTCCTGTTTTACTTCTGAAAAAAGAAAAAGCTACAAGACAACCCAAACAGGAAGTTTGCAGCTGGTACACCTTTCACATGGAAAAAAGCAGATGACCTCTGAAGGTGGTATGATGATTGTAATCATCAAATATCCTTGCACCAGGCCAGAGGCGCACATACACCACATCTTGAGCATCTAGAAGCAGTGAGCCACCATTAGAGGTACTTGAAGAATGTGTTGTCTGATGTTCCCATGCCGAAAAAATGAGCTCTTTATTCATGAACAACCTAGCAGCTGTAGGATATGCATTGTCTCCGTGTCCATGCAGGGTCAACTCAAAGTTGTAGACTCCTCTGACTGGTGCAGTGAAAATACCTGTGGGACATTTGTTTTTGCCATATTGCATGAAAAATCAGTTGTTAGAAAATCTGGAACATCAGCCTGACATCAACAAAGCAGAGAAGTGACATTCAGTGTTATTACCTGTGTGTAGGTTGTAGGCATTTCCAATGTTTGTGACAACACGTTTGAAGATCACAGTAGTCTCTGTGTTAAATGGTCCAGTAAAAGGTGCACCACCTTGCTCCACCAGAGAGGCTGAGAAAGCCACCTGTTGGGCTGAGAGAGATAGAAATGTCATTATTTTAAAATTCCTGTTTTACAGTTATACCTCCTTTGTACAGGCTGTGAATTCAAATACTACATGTTACACAAACCCCATTTGGTAAATGCATTACTTTGATATAGTCTTAAAATATTAGTTTATGTAGATATCATGTTGAAGAAATGTCATCTTGTTCACTGCACTAAAAACAGACTGTTGTGAAACTGTAAGTGTCAGATTATAATATTATTTTATGCCATGTTATACCCCTAATTAAAGATTGTGAATTATTATGTAGTTTTAGTTTGCATTATTCTCCTGAATTAGAAGAAGCTGATAACTATTGTATTTGTTAAACTGATTTGCATTACATTAAACTGCTGATTTAGTGTGAATGAATGATATTGTTTTACGATGCATTATACTGCTGAGTTATAAGAAATACTGTTCGCAGAAAGTCATCGCCTTATTTGTCTGATTAAAAGAGAACAGAACATACTGGAGAGGTTTTCTGCCCCATCTCAGCAGGAGCAGATAAACAGGGAGCCAAGGTTGTAGCTTAGGCGCTGTGTGAGAGAAAGCATGTGAATGTTTACGCTTTTATGATAAGGTGGGGGCCACCAGAGGCTATAAGAGTTTGATCAATGCTCCACCATTTTGAGATCTGATGCTGTCTGCATACAGTGTCCATCTCCCACGCGTGTGACTATTAAAATCATCGTTTGACTCAACCCGGACGGACCAGTGTTGTTATTGTGGTTTTTCCTCTTGTATCCATCCCCAATTTTTGAACTCGTAACATAAGTTAAAGATTCTTCAGTTTGTAAGCAGCACAGAAAATACAGATAGAGTGATAGTCTAATATTTAGACGAGCTTTTAACTAGATTTGTGCTGTTTTATGTTTATCTGTTTTATATTATTGTGAAGCACATTTTTACCATGTTAAGAGTGCTATACAAATCAATAAAGTAAATTAAAGTAATAGTGTGATGGGTCACCACTGCTCCACCTTCACTCCTTTTTCCAGGCACTGACTCCATTTTAATTCCTATACTTCACTAATAATTCGATTAACTGAAGTTTATTATGAAATATTCATAGATTACTGGTTGAATCGATTTTACTTATGTAAGCCTGCTTAGATTATCAATCTTATTTACCACTATTAACAGTTAATATTCTTTATATATAAAACATTTGTTTAATGAATTATAAACTAGAAGCCGATTATTGCCAGCATGGGCACATCAGGATGTGCCAGTAACACCAATATTTCATCAACATGATTAGAGAGTATATTTGGAGCAGCATGTGACATCAGCTCCCATTAAACACTTCAGATGTCATGGTCCGGGGTGTGCGGCTGCAATTTTCAGTCAGGCTCCTGAGTCTACCTGGGATCCTCCTCCAGTTTCTCACACCTGGAGCTGATTTGCAGGCAATCAACGCAGATTGATTTAAGCCTCCCACTCACCTTCATTCACTGCCAGTTTGTCATCAATCCATGTTGGTAGCTGGCTCTCATGTTTCAAGCTCCCTTTGTGAATAATCTTGCTAACCTTACTTTCTTGTGCTGTAGTTCCTGGATTCACCTTCTCTCAAACCTCTGGCTCACGGTTCTCTCTCGGACTCAGGATAACAAACCACCATTTTTGAAATCACTCAATGCCTCACCTGCCTGCCCCCTGCCACCACACTCTATCAGGAACCTCTAGATCTCACCTCAGGTCAGCCTTTCCACATTGCTCAGCTCAAATTCTACGTTTCACTGGTTTTTGTTCTTGCCACATTTTCTAAGACTAAGTGTATTGTAAAGCTACCTGCCTTCTCTGTCCTGGGTTTCTGCACCTCAGTCCAGTTTTGGTACTGACCACTCAGTCCCGTGACATCAGACAGTGGTCCTGCATTGCCTGCTCTATATGTTGCTTCATTTGATGATATATGTGAAAAAATGAAGCAGTTTTATTTCAAAGTTGTTATCCCTGCTGTCTCTTCAGTCAGTTTCTCTCACTCCATATAAAAGACAAGTTATTGAAGATGGAACCAATAACTATGCAATTCAAATAAAATGCATGACAAAAGTCATGCTAAATCACTTCCCAGTGAATATATTTGCAGTGCATTTCTGTTTGGGCTGACAATTAGAAATTTTTATTTCAACAGTTTACATTCAAACATAAATATTATAACATCTCTATAGAAATTCTGCCCATGAGGATTTGCACACCGTACCTTGTAGCCGCTGCTTCAGCTGCTCAATCTCAGTCTTCTGTGTCTCCACTTCTTTTAGTTTTGCTTCTTGTTCTGACAAAACAAAAGGAAATAGAACATGATTGCACAGCTTGTCCTCAGATTGCTTTAGTGTTCCTGTAAAATTCTGTATTTACATGTCACGGTCTGCAGAGACAGGCCGTGCGGTGGTGTGGCTCACGAGGCGACACAGACTACATGAAACACAGAGACTAAATACACATGAGGGATGATCAGGGGAAGTGGCCACACATGGGAGCAACGCTGACACACATGAACCTAACGACAGGACAGGAGAGGTGAAACTAAATACACTGACATTGAATACAGACTTTCAAAGTAAAACAGGAAACATGGAGATTAGACATGACCTGAACTGAACATAACCACACAGACATGACGCATGACAGGTAGACGCACGAACCAGGGAGACGGAGTACAGGGGAAGATGACAGAAGCGACAGCATGAACTTGACAACACAAGACACACAGACATAAACACATGAAGGGCAAGGGAGGCTTAATACAAGGGTAATATAATTACAAATGAGCTGGAATAACTTAATGAACCTAAACAAACAATAAACATCAGAATAGACTAAACACAAAACACTGGGTCACACAACCCAGGACCATGACATTACATGATCAAAAAATTTCTTTAAAATAACTGGAACACAACAGCTGATCATATGAAGGCTTCTTGATGCTGTTATGTCTCTCACTAACTAACACAATTTTGTACCTTGATTCTTCTTTTGAAGAAGTGTGATCTGCTCTTTTTGTACAGCCAAAGAGGTGACTATCCCTGTCAGCACAGCTTCCATGTCACTTGTAAATGGTTGTAGGAGCGCAATCTTTTTTTTAAGAATGACCTCATTTTCAGCTGTCTGAGCTGCTGAGATAGAGCAAGCCAGAAGCAACACAGAGAAAACCAAGATGGTCTCCATCCTGTCTTCAGAAATCTGAAGTTCAACTGTCTCATCTGCAAATCTGATCTTTTTATGATATGGCAGCAAGAGGCAGGACTATCATGAGGTTACTTCCCCACTCCTCCCAGTTTTTTAAAAAACGAGGAAGTACT
The DNA here is from genome assembly GCF_018398535.1 of Haplochromis burtoni. Taxonomy (NCBI): domain Eukaryota; kingdom Metazoa; phylum Chordata; class Actinopteri; order Cichliformes; family Cichlidae; genus Haplochromis; species Haplochromis burtoni. The sequence continues at coordinate 8,571 of NW_024585214.1, forward strand.
CAAACATTACTGGAATAGTGAACTTATCAACCTCTGTGTTTTGGTTGACTGCTGTTAAAACAGGTCAGTTGAATTTAATGCCTACAATTTCCAAATGAGGAAAATGCAAATTGTAGCGCTGCGCAGGTGTATACACACTTTGTCACAGTTACCTCTGTGAGCAACACACAACACAAACCCCTGAACAACCCCCCTGGTAGATTCACAAACACAGAAATTAGCATTTAAAAGTTTAAATCGTCATGCAACCTCAGATGTCACTGTCATCTTTCTGCTCCTGTAAAAAGAAACGCATATAAATTCATCCACCCTTTTGTCCTGTCTAGGTGGAGGTTAACCTTGAGTCGTGGTCAAGTCTTGTCAGCTTTTGTCAGCTTTTACCAGTCAGTCAGTTTGTTTTTATTTCCATTCATTCATTCATTCATTCTTTTTTTCTTTGCTGATAGTGGAAACCATCGCCGCATTTAGATTTCCACCCTCAGCAAAATGACGTCATTTCAAAAAGAAAAACAAGAACTTTAGATCGGATTACCTCGCTGAATCCTTCTCAGGCAGGGACTCTCATTTTCTAATTGTCCCAAATAAGTGGCTTTCTCCAGAGTCCATTTTAATGTGGAGAAACTCACTTGCAACGGTTTTCTCGACATGTCGTATAGCACTTTTAATTCCCGTTCTGCAGATCTGCTTAAAGAAAAGAAATTCACAAACAGAAATCAGTGCATTGTTCAAAAAATAAAATGAAAAATAAAAGATAAAACTAAAAAACAAAAGTAAATGAAAAAACAGAAGCCCGGTCTTAGGACTTGTCACAGAATATTCTTTCTCTTATAGGTGAGAAAACACCAAATCTAAAACTTGGTGCCATGGTAAAACCTTCCCCATACTTCAAAAACCCAAAACAAAACAAAACAAAACAAAACAAAAATCTGCTAGTTTCACTCATTTAAACTCTGGCTGCAGGATTCTGTTCACCCCTGCTATCATGTTCCCCAAAATAATACTAATTCAGTCGTCTATGTATCAGTTCTCA
>NW_024585215.1:0-9576 GCF_018398535.1 Haplochromis burtoni
CTTAACCAGGGAACTATAATGATGTTTAAATAGTGTTTCTAAGCGATTTGAAGAAAATTAACAAACATGTGTGGATTGAGTCTAAACGATTTTCATATTTCCTCATTTTTTTCCCAATCTTGTCATTTAGGAACGTGTTGGGTGCCTGAAAACGTAATATGTTGACAATTTGTTACCTAGTGTAAAATGTTACGCTTTGGGTGTTGACGATTTGTCACCTAGCGTAAAATGTTACGCTTTGGGAGTGTGAACGTGTTGTCTGTTCCCGCTGGAGGGCCTGAGGAGCCCGTTCAGCCACCTCGTCGCTGGAGGGTCCGAGGGGCCCGTTCAGCCTCTTGCCTCGTCAGCTGGGGGTCTGGGAGGACCCAGCCAGCACATCTCAGTGTCTGCTGACGGTTCTGGCGAGGCCATTCAACCACCACCGGCTCCACCGCCTGCAACCTCAACATCCACGCCGCCCGCAGCATCTGCTTCCGCCTGGTCCAGCCTCAGAGTGTTCAGCTTCGTGTGTGCCTGAGGTCCCCATGCCGTCTGGACCTGCTCGTCCTGCCCGTCCTGCTCGTCCTGCACGTCCTGTTCGGCCGCTTTCCAGGCCAATGACCGGACGTCGTTGCCATCATGGACGGCCCCTTGGAGTCCGCCGCCTTCGTGGCGGCCCCCTGAACTACGTCGCCGCCGGTGCCTCCCGCCCGGCCGGCCTCCTGACCTGCTCGGTCGCCGCCGGTGCCTCCTGCCCAGCCAGCCTCCTGGACTGTTTTCTGGGCTCTTGGGCTTCTTACAGAGATCAAACAATATTATTAAAAAAAAAAAAAAGATTAATTTCCACTTTATGAGTTTTGCATGTACAAATGCAAATTTTCACAAGCTAAAAATCATTTTCTTGTTTTAAATAATAAAATGGGGAAAAAAATAGAAAAAATAAACAAAAAAATTGTAAGAGTAGACTCTCATTTTAATGGTTAATTTGTTTGTTTTGACTCCTGGTAAGTCTAGTTTTGTATCACTTTATATCTGTGCTGATTTATTCTTTCTGGTGTTTTTGCTCTGTTGTATTGATGAAAGAATTGCAATTAAAAAGAAATCTTATTCCTGTCTGCTTCAGATAGCATGTTTACAAGTGTTTCCCAGGTGACATCAAATGCTGAGCCTCGCTATCAGATGTCTGTATCTGACATGAACCTTCCAATAATGAATGTGTTTCATGATTAACCTTAGAATGGCATCTTAATATTTACATACATAAAAACACCAACAGGGGACCAGGTTGAAACAGCTTAACATACCTGTTCTGTTAGCATTCTGCTTGTATCATTTTGTAAAGCCAATATGAATTTTATCGACATTTGGGGTGGATTTTGCTTTGTTTAAAACCTCTCCTTCTCCAGAGATATTTGTGGAAATCTTCAGCAGTTAAAAGTATTTTTTGCTGTATCATTTTTGCAACTGAAGTAGCACCTTTGGATATGCACGCATGTGTTTCAGGTTATTTCAGCGAGATAACTCAGAGGCGTATGTGGATGAAGTAATTTATGTGGATAATTGTCTGAGTATTTCCAGCTGATCATATAAAAGCATTACATGGAAGAATAATGGAATATTTGTTCAGAAACATTTGATTATGGGAATATATTCTGTATTTACTGTATTTATTTTTTTGTTATTCTTTGTTCTGTGAAATGTGACCTGTGTCACATTGTTTACATTATGGGGTCCGCGTGTAATTGGATGCAGTCAGTGTGGTGAAATAAGATGATCTGAGCAGTTTATCAAATTATCTATCTATCTATCCATCCATCCATCCATCCACTTCCACTTATCCAGTTGGTGGGATTGTGGGGCTGACAGCTTAAGCTGAGAAGCCTATAGATCTATAATCTCTCAAGCACACCCGAGGTCTTCCCTGGGGCCTTCTCCTGGTACGACAGGGCAAGAAAACGTCTCCCAGAAGGCATTCTAGTCAGAACAACCGAAATCGGATCTTTCTGATGTGGAAAAGTAATTCATTTCAATTCAATTTTATTTATATAGCACCAAATCACAACAACAGTCGCCTCAAGGCGCTTTATATTGTACAGTAGATCGTACAATAATAGATACAGTGAAAAACCCAACAATCATATGATCTCCTATGAGCAAGCACTTTGGTGACAGTGGGAAGGAAAAACTCCCTTTTAACAGGAAGAAACCTCCGGCAGAACCAGGCTCAGGGAGGGGCGGCCATCTGCTGCAACCGGTTGGGGTGAGAGAAGGAAGACAGGATAAAGACATGCTGTGGAAGAGAGACAGAGGTTAATAACAGATATGATTCAATGCAGAGAGGACTATTAAAACTCAATGCATCATGGGAATCCCCCGGCAGCCTACGTCTATTGCAGCATAACTAAGGGAGGATTCAGGGTCACCTGGTCCAGCCCTAACTATATGCTTTAGCAAAAAGGAAAGTTTTAAGCCTAATCTTAAAAGTAGAGATAGTGTCTGTCTCCCGAATCCAAACTGGAAGCTGGTTCCACAGAAGAGGGGCTTGAAAACTGAAGGCTCTGCCTCCCATTCTACTTTTAAATACTCTAGGAACAACAAGTAGGCCTGCAGAGCGAGAGCGAAGTGCTCTAATAGGGTGATATGGTACTACAAGGTAAGATGGGGCCTGATTTTTGAAGACCTTGTATGTAGGGGTGGGTTTTTATAATCGATTTATCGATTAAAATCGATTTTGGCTTGGATAACGTAAAATTGATTCATTAAAATCCTGAATAATTTTTTTATATAAATTTATTTTGCCCGAAATGCCAGAATCTCTGGTGAAATCTCACAAACTTTCAACAACCACCAAACAGCTAAGACAGTAAATGAGAGCAGGTACATGGATTCTGCACTTAAACACACAGCGCAATCCCCGGATCAGAATCAGTTAGATGTCGCCTTTCTCACAGTCGGGGCTGAAAGCCGACAGCTCGCTGATTCTGATCTGTGGGCGGGTCCGCGCTTTGTGTTCACGCCCTTTTTGCGCTGATTCTAAAGCTGTTAGTTTTATCTCTCTCCAAACAATATTGACCGAACCAGCAGCAAAAGAAGATCCAAACTACGCTTCACATAAACATCGTCATGAATTCATTCTTTTACTGTTTTGCTTCCACCACGATGCACAGCTCTCTCTCTCTCTCTCTCTCTCCCCTCCCTCTTTCTCTCTCTCTCTCTGTACTTCAAGAACAGCTTGCTTGTTACGCACCAGTCTACTGTTGTTTACAGCGCTGTTTTTTTTTCCCTTTTACATTCTTCCGAAAAGAAAACCTCATTACCTCAATACTGAACAAATTTAAACTTCTTAAAATTATGAAAAATGCAAAACGCTTAGCCGTGTCTCTAATAAAACCGCTGTAACGTCAGAGGTGATGTTCATATGTTGATTAATGGTTTTCTTTCGTTTTTGATGTACTGCAGAATATTTTTATAAAATCCCAGGCCAGGAAAATCACCTTCATGTTTTTCTGTGTTTTATCTTTGACACAAAGGCATCTGCTGTGATGCTCACGCCTTTGATGAAGTCTTGCATGTGTCAGCTTCCTTTTTATAGATACAAAAATATGTAAATGTACTGATCTGAATTATAATATTTCTGACTGTCAAAATTTCCCAGATTTAAATCGAATCGAATCGAATCAAATTGAATCGTGGATCGAATCGATTCGGGACCTTGTGAATCGGAATCGAATCAATTCTAGAAATCAGTGACGATACCCAGCCCTACTTGTATGTGAGCTCCTCTCTAATAAGTGCACACTTTGGGCTGACGTGTGCAGATTTAAACACAGGATCTGGAAAGAGATTCATGCAAGTTGTTTACTGAGCAAATAAAATGATACTATTAAATAGCTGCTGGAAGAATTAAATAAATCTGAAACATCATCTTGATACTCCCATTAGTGACATTACAACAAATGCCTATATATATATGAAAAGGTGAATACAATCAAGGCAGAGCAGACGAAAGTAAAAACAAAAGACAAACTTGGAAAAGGAAAGCTCAAATAGTCATCCATCTGTTTTCTTTTTCTTATTCAACTCAAGGTCACTGGGGGAGCTTAAATATATTCCAGCTAACATACAGAAAGAGAGAGGGTACACCCTAGACCAGGGGTGTCAAACTCAAATACACAGTGGGCCGAAATTCAAAACTGGAACAAAGTCGCGGGCTAACATTAATATTATTTATTGAAAAAAAAAAAAAATCTTCCTCCAGATATAAGAATGAATCTCTTCTTATGGACTCAAACAAGTTTTGCTGAAAAACTGAATATGGAACAAGCAAAGCTTAATACTAGACAATATATATATCAGCTGTATAATACCAGTAGGCCAGCTCTAATAGTAATTTGGTATGGCTTCGCATTTCCCAAATGTAATTAGGCTGTGGGCCAAATTTGGCCCGCGGGCCAGAGTTTGACACCTATGCCCTAGACAGCTTGCCAGTTTGTCACAGGTCTAACAGAGAGTAATAGACATGCATTCACATCTATGGGCAATTTAGAATCACTAATAAACCTAACCCCACTAACTGGATGTTTTTGGACTTTGGGAGTAAGCTGGGTGAGAACCCATGCAGACACATGAGGACATGATGAGTGAAGGAGCTGGTTGTGAATGGTGAACAAAACTGAGGGGGTAATTCAGTCATATGACTGTCTCGTTAGTTCAAACCAAAGGAGAGGGTTTGACTGCTGGGTTGGTACTTCCTGGACATAATCAGCCTCAGACTTAGTTAGAACTGTTTTCTCCAGTGCACTTGTAATCAAGACATCTAGGATTTTTGATTCCAAAGAGAAAAGAGTGTGAAGTTCTGCGGTTACCTGGGGTTACAGAGTTTGATGTAGTTGAGCTGAACAGCAGGAGACCGAGTGGAAGGAGCAGACTGGAAGCCGCCAACAATGATATGAGAAATAGTTTGTTATCTGTTGGAGGATGTGACTTAGCTCCACGTACAGGAGCATCGGACACACCTTTCATGCAACTGTCATTCCATTCGGGCAGAACATAAGTGCAATGTGAATAAACCAAACCTCGGCTGTTACTGTTTTTCCAATTTAGTTTATTGAAACTTTTAAAATGCACAAAACTTTGTAGTTACAATGAGCAACGTGTGGGTGCATCGTAATGTCCTTGTAGGAATTATAAAGATGATAGCATAAGCTCATAATATGTCAAGGTTACTTACAAGACACGCTGCTAGTTTTAATCAGTCAAGAGAACAACATTGTAAATTGTTTCAAAATGCTTTTGGTTCTTCTGCAAAGTTTATATGTATATGATCATGTGTTAGTTCTTTTAAGTACTAACAGTGTTGGGAAGGTTACTTTTAAAATGTATTCCACTACAGATTACAGAATACATGCCCCAAAATGTATTTTGTAACGTATTCCGTTACGTTACTCAATGACAGTAACGTATTCTGAATACTTTGGATTACTTAATATATTATCATGCTTTTTACAACAACTGAATGTACTATTGCTGTGTGATTTATTACTATACTATCGGACTCCAACCATAGTAAAGGGACCTCTGAGCTAATACGGTCGGGCGTGTGCCCGTGTCGGCTCGTAGCCGAAAAATAGCTTTACTTTGTTGTCTGGGTCAACTTTGCTAGCGAGAGACAGAGAGAGGCGTTGAAAGGCTGCTCCAACGGAGCTTATTGGTCGTGTCCAAATTCATGGGTTGCATCCTCCTGAGGACCCGGCCTTCACAGTCTACGTGAAGAAAAGTCCGCGGTGAAAGTCCGTGCGAAAGTCCGCGGTGTATTTTAAATACGTAACGTACATGTATTCCGCTACTCCCCAACACTGAGTACTAACGCACACTTATTGGGACACAATAAAAATCGTCTGGTTTTTAACACAAACTCAGCAACAACATGATGTAATTTAACAAGAACTAAGCCAAAATGCAGAAACAATGTGTCAAAATGTCATGGTCCTGAGTCTGTCGACTCAGTGTTTTGTGTTTCTTTATGCTTTTGTTAGTCTGATTAGGTATTCCATTATTATTCGCCATTTTGTTAGGTTTCTGTTCTGTGCCTGTCCTGGTCCCTCCTTCCATGTTCCCTCCTGTCTGTCCATGATGTCACTATGCCTGCTTATGAGTCTGTGTCGTGTCTCTGTCTGTCGTGTGCTTCCTGTTTTATTTTGTAGGTCTGTGTCCTTATGTCAGTGCGTTCAGCTTTGTGCTCTCCCTGTCTCGTCAGTGTAATCAGCGTCAGCCGTGTCTCCCAGCTGTTTCCTCTTCGCTCCGTTCACCTCTTGTATTTAGTGTCTGTGTCTTCCCCTACTCGGTGCTCGTTATGTCTGTACCCTCACGTTAACTGTGTGTTCCGTCTGCTAGCCTGAATGTCTGCTTAGTTTATTTCTGTATTCTTAGTTTAGTTAAGTTTATGTTCCTTTTCTGCCCAGCAATAAAACTGAGTGTTTTGAGTTTACATCTGCCTCCGAGTCCTGCATTTTCGGTCCTTCCTCCCTGCCTGCCTGCACACCGCCATGACACAAAAACTAAGTACACCGTTACTGCTACCACAGGAATTCGTTTAGGGGTGTCAAACAAAAGACCTGGGGGCCAGGATTGGCCCTGCAAAGACTCCAATCCAGCCCCACTGCATGGCTTTGGAAAATGTGAAGGAGGATGTACATTTTGGACTTTTAGATGTTTCTTAATATAGAGCTTCAGCAAACCACAATGAACTGAAGCAATATTGTAAAGTAGAGTGGGACAAAATTCTTCCACAATGATGTGAGAGACTGATAAAGTCACAGAGAACACAACTACTTCATGTTACTTGTGCCAAAGGTGATTCTGCAAGCTTATTGGAGGTGTGTGTGTGTGTGTGTGTGTGTGTGTGTGTGTGTGTGTGTGTGTGTGTGTGTGTGTGTGTGTTTGCGCGTGTCGGGGGGGACCCTCTTAAGGGTGTACCTACTTTTGTTGCGAGCAGTTCAGGCATTAATGGGTGTGTGTTGAGTTATTTAGAGGGGACAGCAAATTTACACTATTATACAGGCTGCACACTGCCCACTTTACATTGTACCAAAGTGTCATATCTTCAGTGCTGTTGCATCAAATGATATAACAATATATTTACAAAACTTTGAGGGGTGCACTAACTTTTGTGAGATACTGTATGCCCCCCTGTATTTCCTTGTTTGGCATCAGATTTAGTGCTGTGTTATTGTTTGTAGGCCTTTAATTGGCCATCATTTCTCTATAGTGAGTGTTAGAGTTGCTTTTGTTTGTTCTTGCATTTTGTGCATTTTCATGTTGACAGTGACATTTTACTAATTGAAAGCAAAAAAACCCCCCTGTCCCAATAGCTAGTTTCAGCAGCAGGGGATCGGTCTGCCAGGGTCTCCACCCCTGTCCACCGCCCTGCACAGACTGCACCCGACCCCTATGGCCTACCAGAGGGTGGGCCCATGTCCCCCTTTTGAGCCTTGCCTGGCCAAGCCCCATGGACTGAGGCTCTGTTTCCTACCCTTTTTTGATTTTTTTCCCCCAATGACATGAATAGATTAAAAAAAAAATTCCTTAATAAATTCACAAACAAGGATTCCCTCAAAGTGCTGCTGGTCAAGTGTTGCACTTGAAAAGTGTTTTCCTGACTTTAAAACCCTGGCCACAGTAGTGCTGTTAGTCTCACTTTTCATTGTAACATCAGTACACAAGTTCACTTTTTAGGAAGAAATGAAACCACATACAAGAAGTTTGCCTGAAGCGATGATGCAAAGGAAATGACATCTGCCTCTACAGCTATTCCCAAATTTGCCTTTCACTTATGCTCAAGAAGGCACGCCGTATAGGCCAGTTTAGTTCATATTTGGCCTTTTAGGCAATGCTGCTATATATTACTGCTCTCTGATGGCAGTGTAGAAAAAAAATCATCTGCTTGATGTCAACACACTCCTCATTTAATTGACAATTAACATTCATTTAATTCAACTGCTGAAGCGTTCATATTGTCCTTTAAAGGTTTACAGTAAAGCATCAACAAAATACAGACTCAGTGAAGTGGGAGAGAACCTCATTTTAATTTACCTAATTAGAAAAGTTGGTAGTTTGATCCCTGGATGCTCCAGCCTGCATGCTAAATTATCCTTTTGCACATCCTGAACCCCAGCTTCTTCTGGTGCATTCATTGAAGTGTGGGTGACACACGTTTGGGGTGTCACAATGCTTTTATAACCCACAAAGTCCCAGATTACCACTGCTGTGTCAAACACACCCAACTCTATAAAAAGGCACCACAGATCTGGAGAAAATGATATGAGTGCAACAATCCATTAACATCGTGCCAGAAGCAGGGTGGACCACCACACAGAGTTGTTTGGGTGACTGAGTGCGACCTCCTCCACCAATTCAGCAACAAGTGTGGGCAGCACTGACCGAATAGTCACTGTAACCGATTAACTTAAAATATGTATTATAAGGAAGTGAGAAGCAATATATGAGCGGTTATTTTCAAACAGCTCAAACTATACCAGTGAATTTACAAATAATAGTAAAGTGATGAGAGCAGAGCAGAGACACTCCGGGAACAACTCACAGCTAACCAAATCTGATTACAGGAATTGGGGAAGGAAATTAAAAAGAAACCACAAAAGAGAAATGACTGTAAAAATCAAAGAGGAAGTAAGATGACAATAACACCTGACACGAATAGCAATGCTTGACAAGAAGCAAAAGAATACTGGGGAAGTCTGAATAGACAAAAATACAAAGACTCATAATAGACTTTACACACTGGCAAAAGCCAGAATACAAAGTAACAGGCGCTCAGGACAACAGTGGAATACAAAACCCCTGGAAGAACAATAAACAGCAGCTCCAAGCTGCAAGCTCCTTTGAATAAACAGCAGAAACCAACTATAGCTTACACAAATCTAGGAACAATACAAGCAGCAGAGGACAAGGAAAACATGATCCCAAGACCATGAGACGAATGATTCAAAAAGTAAACAACGAAAACTTACAGCCAAAAGAGAGAATGTAGGAATAAAAACCTCTGTAAATTTCCACTTATACAGAAATATGTTGCATTTTTGAGACACTTATCCTGAGATTTCAACTTAGTTTTGACTAGCAATATTTTATTTTTTAGATATTTACAATGCATTGCTTTTAATAAATCTGAGAAAGCACACCCAGGTATTTAACAAGTTTGCAAATGTTTGTCGCACTACAACATCCTTTGGCAGGTTTTGTCCGTGAAAACCTTTTGACAGTCAACACTTGCCTGTCGTTTGGTCTAATATGGCTCTTGGATTTCTGTATGTTGTTTTGCTTTTTTAAGGACATATTTATTGTCATGATTGCTGTGTGGCAGGCAGGATGAGGACCCAAAATGCAAACTCACGGACTCAGGGGATAAACTCAATCACAGCTTTAATGCTGGAAGGCAGATTACAAGAAATACAAAACTTAAACCGGGAACAATAACTAACACTCGCAGAGAGACACAGGGAAAGACGGGCAAAGTAAAACAGGAAGTACAGAGGTTCAGACAGGAGGAGAGAGAGCACGGGGAAAACACAGACATAACGG
>NW_024585216.1:2372-6265 GCF_018398535.1 Haplochromis burtoni
TGCATCAGCATCTCCGTGTTGGCCCGAGAGAGAATAGGGCGGGACTCTGGCTATATTTTTTAGATGATAAAATCCAATTTTGGTTACATGTTTAATATGTGGGAGAAAAATGCATTTAGTCAGACAATAACAAACACTGGGTGTCTGTGACAGATTCTGAGATAAAATACATGTTATCATCCATTACATGGTCACATGAGGTCACATGATATTTTAAATCTTTATACAATACTTTATATATGTTGACAATAAACCAAAAACTTGTATGAACTATAATTTTTAGGTTAAGGGTTTTTTTTGTTGATCCTGGTCCTATAAATCATTACCTCAGTTTTGAGTGTCTTGGCAAAGGCAGTAAACACTTATGTACATGTTGTGTTTTTGTTTTGTATTTTTTAATAATAAATCCATTTGGAATAAGAATGTAGCAGAGAGCTTCATTTCCAAAACCAAGCAAAACGTTAAGGATTTAGTTCAAGCTGTGATTGGGGTTATGTCATATCATAATATTAATGATGTTTCAATAAGGAGAGTATTGAGATTATCAGCGTGGGAAAGTGGTAGTGATGTAAAGAATAAAAAAAGCAGCCTAACAATGACTAATGACACTTTCCACTGATTCCTTTGCTTCCTTACCTGAGTGAGTCCTGAAGTGCATTTCTAGACTTCCTTTAAATTCTTTCATGCAGACTTGACATGTAAATTCTTTCCTTTCCTTCACATTTTAGCACTTAACCATCAATCAGGTCAATTAGGTGTCAAAACATGTTTGTGTGTCCCTATATGGAGGACGAAAAGAGAACATTCAACAGGTCCAGAGACCATAACCCTGTCCACGTATATACACACACACAAACATCTTATCTCCTTTCACTGTGTGCAGCTGTCACAAAGCAGCAATCAGTGGCTTTGCGATCTTTGTTTCTTGGACCCAACTGGCACCTCTTTCTCTTCTGCTGTGTGCTTCTTTCCTGTTGCCAGATCGGAGCACTTTTTGTCACTCCACACCTTCCCATTGCTTCAGTGATGTAGGTTGGTAGGGTCGGGGTACCTTCCAGTCGACTGTTCATGTGAGGTGTCACAAGCGACATCAATCATGTTGTACCAAAGCACCGTGGGCCACCTTTGCGTCTGGCGTTTGCAGGTGTAGTTGCCAACCATCTGGTCCATAGTATCTACTCCTCCTTTGGTCTGGTTGTAGAAGAGAACTGCTTCTGGTTTTTGCTTCGGGCTGTTTTCATCCTCCATCTCGCTGTGGTGCATTGTGCTGAGCAGCAGAACAGCCGTTCCCTTTTTTCTCCCATAGCTGATCATGGTCACACTGCCATTGAACCCATATTCAGTGCCGTGGACCTCTCTAGACCTGGAAGCCTTCATAACTGGAGGAGTGTCTGGCTTGTTCTGTCGCAAAGTTCCCACAATAGTAAGACCCTTCTCCAGGAGATGCTCTGCAAGAGGCACACTGGTGAAGACGTTGTCAGTGTTGATGTTGCGACCTGTGTGTCTGAATCCACTACACAACTGATGGACAATGTTTTCCCCCAGATTCTTCTGGATGTCTTCCCCTGGTTGTCTCCCTAGGTACATGATCCCATCAATTGCATATGGGGTGGGTGCATCACACACCCAAAAGATTTTAATGCCATACTTGGCAGGTAGATGTCTAAGGGGGACAGTCAGAGATGCGAAGAATTAAAGGTTCATAGAAGATTCCATAGGAACTGCTCGGGGTCATTTTTGACACCACTTGTGAAAGAGTGAGGTAGTGATACAAAAACTGCAATTTACTTAAATTAATGAAAAAAATACATAATTATCAAAATGGTCTCATGTCACAAACTCATTTTATGAGGAATACCTGGAATATGAATATATTACACTGGACTGAGGTGAAGCTTGTCCAAGGAACAGTTTAGCAAATATAGAGAAGTATAGCTATAACAAAGGCATGTTAATAATAGAGTCTGAAACTTTTGTCATCATCAAGCCTCTCCAACAGTCACTGGACCCATCTGTAGCAGTTGTCACTATGGAAACTTCAACCACAGATGCCACAGAGGTCAGGTCTCTCTCCAGAGAAGAATCAGTCTACTTGTTCTTATTATTAATGATGCAGAATAATCATATAGAAATAAAAAACCTGAAGTTGTGCGCTATTTGAGCATGTTGCCTGACTGGAACGCTAAAGGACTCGGCAAGAGATGTCTGTCTCTCCCTAGCAGCACCTGTCCCTCTCCTCCTCTTCAGTTCGCCTCAACATAAGCTCATCATATTCTGTGATATGATTTGAGGTTTTTGACGAGGTTAGTGGTGTTGCCACTGCGTCTTGGCTGTTTGTGGAGGTAAAATACGTCCACACATGACTCCGTCACACACACATTGTTGTGAGTGCGCACGCCAAGGGGCTGCGACACATTTATACAGCCATATTTTGCATATGACTGTGAAATGTGTAAGAAGAAGTAGTTCCTTCTAATTTAGACGGTCCGAATGATATAGTTTCTTTCCACTGTGTTCCTGTTAATGAAAAACTACAAATTTTCCACAAAGTACTAAAATATCAATATTTTAATACGAGAATTGATTCTAGAACATAAATTACTGGTAAAAAAAAAAGTCAATATTTCAATATGCCACTAGCGGGCAGCTGACCCAATCAACTCAATATGGAAAATGATAAACGCACATTGGCCCTCTCAATGGGAAATTTGAGTATTTAAAACATAACAAGATGGAACAATCGACCAACATAAAGTATTATGCACGTTGTGCAAGAAGGAATTTTCTTTTCACCGAAGCACCTCCAGCTTAAAATATTAGTGTATACTTACTTATTAGTACATAGTTTTTTTAAGGTATATTTCACAGCAGAGAACCTGTGCTAAAAGATTGAAGAAAACTACACAAATCCTCTTTGAATTTAAGCATACATTCTTTGTGTTTATTCTGCATTTACTTCATTATATTGCATAAATGTCAGTTACAAGCTTAAATATAAAGTTGGAAAAAAATGTATATGCAACCAGGCTGTTGATCAAGTACATGCCATTAATCGTGATTAATTACAGAAAATTGTGAGATTAATTAGGGTTTGTTTTTTTTTTTAATCTATTGACAGCAATAGTTTATTTATACAACATATGTCTAAGAAATATGGACCAGAGCCAGAGTTACTCAGCGCAATGTTTACTGTGTCCTGACTTCTTAGTTCTTTGGGGGAAATTCCCAACAATTATTAACTCGTCCAGCAGAACACGGCTCTTTACTCTGCCTTCACATCGTGCTTTCATTGCTGCAAAATGTGTCTCAGGACTCTTGGATTTGTCCTCGTTTTGTTTCCTGGATTGCTTCAAGGTAAGAAGATTCAATTCTGTTATAGTTTGTAAATGTGAGACTTATGTGGGATTTTAAACACTTTTCTTTATTGTACATCAGCACAGGGTTGTGATCCTCCCAGACTGGTTCATGGTAACTTTCTCCCCAGACAAGAGACTTACTCTGACAGAACCACGATCACTTATTCCTGTGATAACGGATATAAACCTGTAGTGGAGGGTTGGTGGGCAACCAGTACCTGTGAACGTGGGAAATGGTCTCATGAACCGCAATGTATAGGTAGGTCAGTCCTGGGAATGGTGAATTCTTTCACCATCTTTTACCAAAGATGAAAATGAAATTCTGTTCTTAAGGAACAATGTAATTAGTTTAGATTTGCTAAAAAAAAAAAATCAACTCAATTGAGGAAAAAGAACGATGAAATCTGATTATTTCAGTAAATAAATATAAAAAGTAGGGGTGCAACGATATTCGTATCGATATTGAACCGTTCGATACAGTGCTTTCGGTTCGGTACGCATATGTATCGAACAATACAATTTTTTTCAATTTTTTTT
>NW_024585216.1:8266-9574 GCF_018398535.1 Haplochromis burtoni
TGGAAGTACACTAACGATAACATGCGATGGAGGATTTGAGCACCAAAACCAGATCAACACCACTACCTGTGGAAATGGAAAATGGTCCTCTGCACCAGTCTGTGAGAGTAAGTCTGCCACATGTTTGACTCCAGTTAGCTGTTCAACACTTTTTTTTCTGCTTCTATTCATGACTTTTTATTTTTACAGGAAGTATGAGTGCATGCAGTGCACCTCCTAAAATCCCCCATGCAGTCATCATTCATGGATACCAGGAAGTGTTTGCAGCAGGTTCAGAAGTGCAGTATGAGTGTGAAGACGGATACACTGCACACACCGAGAAATCTGTTTGTATACAGGGAAACTGGACACCAGTGCCAACATGCAGTAAGTGGTCATGAGTTAAAATTCTTGACTCACTATAACATAATATTATAATAATATAGTAGCCACGTAGTACAGATCAATGGTGTGACTTGATCTTCACGGAAGAGCATTTAGGCACCATTATTGACAAGTTTGTACCAATAACTCCTCTCAACCTGCAGACAGAGGAAGTATTAAACCATTTATTTATTCTCTTTATAAAATATAGATATACCTTGTAGCAATGTTTTGAAAACACTCATTCACACATCTTTCTTTATTTTGACTGACAAACAAGACTTGCAAATCATTAGTTATAGAACAACACCAGTTAGTAAGCCACAAAAGAAATACAAATGAAAATTGGGGGTGGACTCAAACCATGCAGTAGCCTGGGAGAGAAACAGAATAGGAATGTCCTTAAAGCAAGCACATGTGTATAGTGTTGTGGAGGTGAAGAGAGTGTCAGACAGGGTCCATCCATCCATGCATCCATCCATCTTCTTCCGGGGCCGGGTCGCGGGGGCAGCAGCCCAAGCAGAGAAGCCCAGACCTCCCTCTCCCCAGCCACCTCCTCTAGATTGTCCGAGGGAATACCAAGGCGTTCCCAGGCCAGCCGACAGATATAATCTCTCCAGCGTGTCCTGGGTCTGCCCCGGGGCCGCCTCCTGCTGGGACATGCCTGGAACACCTCACCCAGGAGACGCCCATGAGGCATCCTTGTCAGATGCCCGAACAACCTCAACTGGCTCTTTTCGATGTGGAGGAGCAGCTGCTCTATTCAGAGCCCCTCACGGATGGCTGAACCTCTCACCCTATCTCTAAGGGAGAGGCCAGCCACCCTTCAGAGGAAGTTCATTTCCGCCGCTTGTATTCGCGATCTCGTTCTACTACCCACAGCTCGTGGCCATAGGTGAGAGTAGGGACGTAGATCGACCGATAAATTGAGAGCTTCGCTTTTAC
>NW_024585217.1:0-9564 GCF_018398535.1 Haplochromis burtoni
ATGCAGGATGGAGAGATCTTGCAGGTCTTTCCTCCCCACTGCTGTCAGACTCCACAACAAAGACTCCGCAACTGACCAAACACATACATCCACATATGTTCAATAGCAATTGTGCGATACTCTTTTTCTGACAACATTGTATTTTACTCAGTTGTATATAGCATTTCTATTCTGTTTTATTCTATTGTAGCCAGTATTTTATTTTATTTAATCCTATAGTGTACAGTTGTGTACAGTATCTTATTCTTATTGTTATCCTATTCCAGTCTCTCTAATTTTGCTATGTAACTTTGCACTGCCCACTTTCTGCTGTAATAAAACAAATTTCCCACATGTGAGACTAATAAAGCTTATCTTATCTTATCTTATCTTATCTTATCTTATCTTATCTTATCTTATCTTATCTTATCTTATCTTATCTTATCGTGCTGTGCAAGAAACTGCACAATGACAATAAAAAACTCTGAGTCTCTCTTATCAATTGATTCAGAATTCCATTTCTGATTACTGATTCTGGCACAACGCTGTAGATAGTTAAAATAAAAACTCTATCGGTCTTTTAACATTATCTGAATTATGGTGGTAATTGAAGTCTCTCTGCTAAGTCAGTTTTACACATATGTTACAAAAGCATCATATGACACCGTGTGATGGGAATGTTGTTGCAACAACAAATATCTGATCAACACTATCTTGATTATGTATATAAAACTAACATCAGCATTGAGGAATTATTATATTTTTTCAAGGCAAAATTTTTGTTTTTGGTCATTAAAACCAGAATAAATAAATATTAATTGTGATAACTATGTTTGGATGAGAAACTAGGGCTTCAGTGAATGAGTGAAAAGTAAAAGAGGTTGTGTGGACAAAAGGAGGAAGGATATCATTCTCCAGGGAGCACAACAGTGGATGGGAGGTATGGTAGAAGGAGATAAATTTGCTGTATGACAGAAAGTTCTGTCCAGACAGCTGCAGGAACCTGATGATGGAGATCCAGATGCATCCAGAGGCAGAGCTCTGTTTTCCAGAGCTACCGAACAGTTCCTGCAGGAAGCCGACACTTCACTGGTCCAAAACGGTGCTCCTGAACGTTGGGCTTTCGTCCATCTCTGTGATCACTGCTGCTCTTAATCTGCTCATCATCATCTCAGTCTACCACTTCAGGCAGAGATTAACCTTTCAGATGAAACTAAAGTTCAACTTTTAGAAAATAATGTTACATTGACATCATATTCTTCAGTAATGTTTGAATTATGTCAAGATGAATGTCCTGTGTGTACCTAATCATAACTGTATAGTTTTATTTCCTTAATTGCACCATGCCTCAGCAATGGAACATTTCCATTGAAGACATTTGACATGATTAATGGGTAATTTGTAATTTTCTGTCTCCCTGCAGGCAGCTCCACACTCCCAGTAACATCCTCCTCCTCTCTCTGGCTGTCTCTGACTTTTTTGTGGGTTTTCTGTTGCTGCCGGTAGAAATCTTCAAAAACACGGCCTGCTGGGTATTTGGTGATCTCATGTGTTCACTTTATATTTATCTGAGCGGCATTCTTATGAATGCTTCAATTGAAATTATTGTTTTTATATCAGTTGACCGCTATGTGGCTATTTGTGACCCTCTGCATTACCCCACCAGAATCACTGTGACACGAGTCAAACTCAGTGTTTGTCTGTGTTGGTTTTATGCTATTTTCTACATGAGTCTTTACACAAAGGATGTCTTGATAAAGCCAGGCAGGTATGCTTCCTGCTATGGAGAGTGTGTGTTTTTTATTGAAGATATAACTGGAACTGTTGACATTGTTTTATGTTTTTTTGTTCCAGTTATTATCATCATTGTTCTGTATACAAGAGTATTTGTAGTGGCAGTGTCTCAGGCCCGTGCCATGCGCTCTCATGTTACAGCTGTCACACTTCAGCGTTCATTGAATCAATCAAACAAATCTGAGCTGAAAGCAGCCAGGAACCTTGGAGTTCTTGTAATTGTGTTCCTGGCAAGTATTTGCCCATTTTACTTCTACTCTCTTGTTGACGGCAATGTGGTCAAAGCTTCATCTGCGACTTTTTTGATCATTGTTTATTTTAACGCTTGTTTAAACCCACTGATCTATACCCTGTTTTACCCCTGGTTTAGAAATGCTGTTAAACTTATTATCACCCTGCAGATATTCAAGCATAACAGTAGTGAAGCCAACATACTATAGAGACAATGTGGAGGAACCTGACTGAAATCTGCAGAAAGATTTTTTTTCAGTAAATTGATGTGTCCAAAATCTGGAAATATAAAATTGTTTTTTAAAATGATGAACATATAGATGTGTCAGTTTCCAGTAAGAAATGAAAGTTGTTTAAATGGTTAGGTAAACATGAAGAGCATTCATCTTATGTAACTTTCTGTTTTAAAGAAATAATGAAATCACCTTTTACTGTGTTGCTTAAACAGACAATGAATTCTGACTGCCTTGTCATTTCACCTCTTCAACTGTCTTTTGTTTTTAACATCACAAACAGTTTGTGATAGTAGACAAGAAGACCATCATGTTAACATACTAATAATTATTTTAACATGTAATTTCTAAAAAAAACATTTTGAATCATGTAATTAGCCACTCATGTTGATCAGCCTTCTTTTCAGATTTAGGAATCTCTCTTCTATATGGAGGGCCAGGAGTAACAAAATGAGTGAATTAAATTAAATGTTTCAGGGACAGTTCTGCCCCTACGTTTGTCTTTAAGAATTTATTCTATCAGTCAGCGTCAATCTTCAAACTCAGGGGGCGAGTTTAATGCTAATCAAGTCAAAATCATTGCTTTGGCCTGGTGGCCATTCTTTTAGTTTTCATTCTCAGCTCAAACAACGGACATGTGGAAACTAACTGAATTGTACTTTGAAAAACCCTGTTTGTGTCTCACCAAATACACTTTTAATTTTTATACCAGAGAATGTAGTGGTTTAATCTTTAGATATCTGGTTGGTTTGTCAAGACAGAGGCTATTTGCACTGGAATCACTGATCCTAACACTGGGACCAGGGTAACACACAAAGCTGGATATCAGATCTCCGAGTTAACCCAGGGTTTCCCCGCGCGGTCACATGAAAGTGTCAGCAGCATCAAACTAATAGACATCTACAAATCGAATTCACTGGTCATGTGTTCTTTTACAGTAAATGATCCTTATTACTGCCAACTATTCCAGAGATGTGAAAATCTACAGCATAAAGAACATAAAAATATACCAGTCAAACACAATACAGTTGTAAAGCAGATGAACGCTTCCGTTTTTTGCAGATCAAAGTGGAATGAATGTGATTGGTTGAACAATCGCATGCTGTGTGTTCTGTGTTATTTGCATTTCCATCAGTGTTAAAGATTCAGCAGCAGATTCAAATCAAGTATAATAACATTTATAGGCTAAATTTAATAAATGACCAAATACAGGCATGTTCCTGTGATAATGCGCCGCACTGTTTGGTGATTTATAATCAAAACGATCAAACCTGCTCTGACAATTTGCATTTTTATTCCCTCAGCTGCAGATTTGCTGCTGTTTAAAAGTTTGAGAGCAAATATTAGATATAAAAACAAACGTCAAATATGGGTTCAGTCTACGCCAGTGTTGCCAACTTAGCAACTTAGCTGCTGTCAGAGTGGGAAATGTTCACCCCTACGTGTCCAAACTGCAAATGAATCACCCAAAGCTGCTGCTCCAGCCCTGCATTGGGAGCAGGGTAAATGTACATTTTTCTTTGTCTAAAATAAATCAATGTACTAAAATACATAATTCTAATGACACAGTCACTAACTACTTCGTCCATTCTGTGTCCCTCTCTGTGATATATAGCTAAACATCTAGCTAGCTAGCTCATGATCTCTCAGTCTAAACTGTACACTCAAAATACAGAAAAGAGTTGGAATCAAACCCTGAATTTAAGGGGTGGTTGAAGTGGTTTATTGGAGATGATTCACGTGAATACTGCCCGTATTGCAAGGCTAATTTCTACATCAAACTGAGTGATGTGAAAAAAACACATGACAACTCAAAAACATACTCAAAAGGAAAAGCGTTATAACAGTTCCACCCAAAACAAGTTGCCATTTATGATTTTAAAACACTGACTCGGCAAAAAAGACAGAGGCCACTGTAGCATTAGCTATCGCTGAACACTGTTCCACGCTGGCATGTGATCATATCGGAGAGGGATGTAGAGCTGCTTTCTCAGACTCCACTGCTGCTACCCATTTAAAAAAGCACGGGATAAAGCGCACAGAAATGATCAATGGTTATATCCCGTTTATCGTCTCCAAAGGAGAGCAGTCACTCTGAGAGAAACACAAGCTCCAGCAGCTCTGCACTCAGGGAACAAACTACATTTACTTATTTTGTGCAGCATATTGCGCCAACATTATGTTATATGGGACAGCAGCTGCCCACTTAAACTGTGACTACCACCAGGTAGCGTGTGCGTGTTTCCTGAATCAGCAGCAGGTGTTAAACAGCTGACAGGTGAACAGGATGTGTGCAGGTACACTGAAGGTCTGTCGAGCTGATCCATGGTATGGAAGAAAATGTCAGCTCGTTATTTATGTTACAGAAACACAGAGACACGAGACCAGGTAAAATTTTGAGTAAAGTTATTTCATTGTTGCCTGAAGATAATATTTATGCTTGTATGCATTTGTAGGAGCTGGAGAGGATGGAGACCTTTTTTGCTGAGGTCTTTAATCTTGTTAAACCGCATGATGACACACTAACAGAAAGAAATAACCATTCAGTGAAAATGAAAATCTGTGGATGCAACATCTGGAACACAGAGAGTGGAATATGTAAACAAATCTATCTGGTTAATGTAAAAAAACAGTTAACCTGGAACACCGGGGCTGTGAGCTCAGTACACTCTGTAAGCTGACTGTTAGTGAAGCTAGCGACATCTCCGAAGACATTGGAGCGCTTTTGCAAACATGTTCTATGTTGACAACCTGACCAGATATGTGAAGATTATGTCACTACATTCTCAGATAAAACATTATTAAAAGTGTAGTTGGTGTAAAAGTTTATTGCCGCTTGTGATTAGAAATGCATTCTGGGATACCCGGCTGCCCCAAGTCCATACTAACACCAGTTCATAGCAATCGATTATCTAGGATCAACTTGTCTTGACTTACTTTGCACAGTAACCAATCAGATGTTAGACAGGCTGCAGTGGCAGCATTAACCCCACCCCCTGAGTTTGATGAGTGAGGCTAACAAATAAAATTATTCAAGAACACAGCCGCAGGGTCAGAAGTGCCAAAATGAATCAAATAAATACACCATTAAATAATTAAATAAATGTGTCAATAATTAATAAACATATTTGAAATAAATTAATAATTTATTAAACATTTTAAATGAAATGAATGGGTATTCATTATTGAAATATTTATTTAATTAATTATTTTCCATTTTAATGAATTAATGAAACATTGATATAATTATTTAATGGCCTATTTAATTAATTCATTTTGGCACTCCTAGCCCTCCATTTTTGGGTTCACATTACACCTTACACCATCCGTGTAAGGTGGTAGAAAGCTGCGGTTGTAGATGTGCTGATTCATTCAGGGGTTAGGTTTCTTATTTAATTTAATAACTGTACAGTACTCTGTTTATAGTAACCATTGTCCTTAATGTAAAAATGCTGCTGTTTTAGATGCTTACAGAGCACAGGTGAAAGCCCTGACATCATGGTGCCCAGATAACAACCTGCTGCTCAACGTCAGCAAGACAAAGGAGCTCATTGTGGAATATAAGAGACTGCAGGGCAGCAGGAACACTCCTTTTGACATTGAGGAAACAGAGGTGGAGAGAGTCACATGCTGCAGGTTCCTGGGGATTAACATTAATGAGGATCTGAGCTGGTCACATCATATTGATGTGATCACAAAAGCAGTGAGACAGCGGCTCTTCTTTCTGCGGTGGCTGAGGAGGTTTGGCATGGATTAGAGAATACTCACCAACTTCTGTCAATACACCATTGAGCATATTCTATCTGGCAGCAGTGTTGGGGAGTAACGGAATACATATACCGACATTGCGTATTTAAAATACAAAATATGAGTAACTGTATTCTCCTACAGTTATCATTTAAAAAGGTGATAATTAGAATACAGTTACTTTGTTGAAATAAATGGAATACACGGCGGTACTTTCCTGTTTTATGTGTTAGGCCATCTTGAAATGACCACAACTATTTTCAGTTGCAGATGATAAAGGATTCAGAAAGTTTATTCATGCAGGCCTATATGACAGAGAATATGCATGTTCTTTTTGTTTTCATATTTTATTTATATTTTATTGTGTTGTGGTTTGCAGTGTTTTGTGTTGTTTCACTTTAAATTTATTTCAAAGGAAAAAGCTGAAAATTTAAATAGTTAAAAGTTGAAATGTAAATAGTTGTTTTTTGTATATATAACAGGTAAATGAACATTTTTTTTAAATTATTTGAATATATATGAGTGCTTGTGTATAAATACACAAACAGTACACATATACTTTCAATTGTGTAATTTAAGTGATCTAGGTAGCTTTGTTTTGGAAGTTCAGTTAACACTAGCAATGTGTTTTGGACTTTGAACTTGTTTTGGAGTTTGTACATGCTTTGTCTCTAGGGGCCACTATATATATTTATATATAAACATATATTAAAAATCATGGTTATTTTACATTAGTAATTCCTTTTGTGCATAACTTTATATTGTTCTTGATAATAAATTAATTAAAGCAACAAAACAACCTGAGGAGCCGAAAGAGCCAGCTCTTTTTGATGAGCAGGGCTGAAAGAGTCAGTTCTCTAAAAAGAGCCAGAATTCCCATCACTAAATAGCACATTCATGTAACTGTAAAAAGAATGACAATATTGTAAGTAATCTAAAGTATTCGGAATACGTTACTCACATTGAGTAACTTGACAGAATACGTTACTAACTACATTTTAGGCCATGCATTCTGTAATCTGTAGTGGAATACATTTTAAAAGTAACCTTCCCAACACTGTCTGGCAGTTTCAATGCATTGGAGTGCAAAGCATATGGAGGGTGGTCAGATCAGCCCAGCGTATCAATAGGTCTGAACTGCCAGCCAGAAGCTCTACAGGAAGCACTGTAGGGGAATGGCCTGGAGGGTCCTTTCTGATCTCAGCCACCTGATCTGATCTGCAGGAGCTGCAGCTCACTGATGGAGATACAAAATAAAGCTGAGCTTTGTTTTCCAGAACTCCTCAACAGTTCCTGCAGGAGGATGACGCTTTACTGGTCCAAAGCTGTACTCCTGTACATTGAGGTGTTCTGCATCTCTCTGATCACTGCTGCTCTAAACCTTCTGGTCATCATCTCAGTCTCCCACTTAAGGCATGAATTAACTTGTTACTTAAAACTACAGTTTTAAATTAACATATGTGAAAACTTAGACTTACATCAGTGGAATTAGCTAAGAAAAAAGAAGTGCAGTAATATAGTGCTGCAGCACTTCCTAGAAAATAAAATCTATATCAAAGGTGAGAAATGCGATTCAGTCTCTTTTCTTGGTTTCATCTTAGAGAAATGGCCGATTAAGGCAGATCCAGCTACAGTGTAGGCAGTGTTGCCTGGCCCGTACCGGTAACTCGGAAGCATCTCCAGTGCTTGGGCTTTCTTGGTTTTGTTCTTGTTGTTGTTTGTTCTTCTCTTCCCTCAGGAATGAGAAAGAAAATGCATCCTTGTGCCTTTTTCTCCAATTGTCTGTGTGAACAAAATTATAATGCTCTGGATGAATAGAGAGAATTGCTGGAAGGAGCTGAGAAACCTTTTGTTGTTTGGATGGACCATTAAAATCCTTTAGTGCCGTTGCTAAGCAACTCCATGCTCATTAAGCCAAGTGGATCCTGTTCTTTACTAGATTTAATCTTGCTTTTGCCTACAGACCTGGATCTGAACCTCTGACGGCACCTAGTGCTCCAATCCTTCTGGTCCATCACCCATCATCAGCTCACTAATCTGGGAGATGGAAAGAAACTTGTGCAAAATGCTCAGCAGGATGAGTCTGACCCAGGAAAAAAGATCACTTAACTGTATTTTTGCTCCCTCCAGTGTTTATTCCCAGATTATACATTGGGCCCATACTGTCAAGTCAAGTTCAGCTGTCACCCTGGTAATAATGAAAGCACCCGAGGAAAGAGAGAAACAAAATCCAGTCTCCTGGGCAGCCCAGCCCAAGCAGAGAAGCCCAGACCTCCCTTTCCCCAGCCACCTCCTCAAGCTTGTCCGGGGGAACACCAAGGCCTTCCCAGGCCAGCCAAGAGATATAATCTCTCCAGCATGTCCTGGGCCTCCCCAGAAAACCTCACCCAGGAGGCGCCCAGGAAGCATCCTTGTCAGATCTCTGAACCACCTCAACTGGCTCCTTTCGATGTGAAGGAGCAGCGGTTCTACTCTGAGCCCCTCCCGAATGGCCAAACTTCTCACCCTATCTCTAAGGGACAGGCCCGCCACCCTTTGGAGGAAGCCCATTTCTGCCGCTTGTATCTGCGATCTTGTTCTTTCAGTCACTAACCACAGCTCATGGCCATAGGTGACGGTAGGGGCGTAGATCGTCCGCATCGCTGCAGCCGCTGCACCAATCCGTTCAAGACATAATATAATAATAACCAATATCATGAATTCCAGATGAATGAAAAATTACTGATCATTAATTGATTGCATAAGACAGTGAATGTATAGTGTAGTGAGAAAAAGGAGGGACAGGGATTTTGTGTGTGTCGTGTGTGTATGTCTGTGGGTGGTAGTGAAATAAATCACGTCTGTGAGAAAACATTCTGACAGCTGCAGCTCTCTGACGATGGAGATATAGAAAGCAGCTTTGTTTTCTGAATCCAAGCCTGAGCTGGAGCTTTTTAATATTTATGGGTCACCTGCTCAGCATGTCAGCACCCTGCATTCTGTTTTTATTCCCATTTTACTTTTTTAACTTAATTTTTTTATGTGTTTTTTTTTCTTTCTTTTGTTGATGTAATGTCCCAAAGGTCTAATCTCGGAGAGCAGCAGATTATGCCATCATTCACCTGCATAGTTCCCTCTCTCACCTGGTGACTGTGAGTATCATGTTCTTTGATTTCTCCACTGCCTTCAAGACCATTCTGAAGGACAAGCTGGAGAATGTAAGTGGACCATCACCTAACAACATGGATGGTGGACTACCTCACTGACCGACCACAGTACGTGAGAACTCAGGGCGGTGTGTCGGACAGGGTTGTCTGAGGTACGGGGGCCCCACAGGGAATAGTTCTGCCTCTGTTCCTCTTCACCATCTACACTGCAGACCTCTCCCACAACTCCACCCAGTGCTTCCTTCAGAAGTTCTCTGATGACTCTGCAATAGTCGGCCTCATCACTGATGGGGATGAGAGGGAGTACAGAGAACTTACCCATGACTTTGTGGACTGGTGCCAGCTGAACTACCTCCAGATCAACACTAGTAAAACCAAGGAGCTGGTGGTAGACTTCCGCAGGCACAAACATCCTCCACTGCAACCACTGAACA
>NW_024585218.1:0-9564 GCF_018398535.1 Haplochromis burtoni
CGGATAAAGCGGATGAAGATGGATGGATGGATGGATGGATTTCACCTATCACTGGCTATTTTTAGAACATAACACCCGCGATGAACAAGGGACCGCTGTTTACAGATACTGAGAAATATAAAATTTGAATCCCTTTTCTCTTTTGCTCTGAGGCGTGGGGGGAAAATATTGACAAGTCGATGAACATCATTTAAAGATATATTGAGTAAATGCCCAAGACATTTATAGAAATGTAAATCGCCGCTTGATTCATTCATTTGCTTAACTTGTTTTGGACCGTAAACAAGGCGCGAATAGGACACCGGAAACAAAGCTCCCCACAGGAGTTCCCGCACCGGAAGTAGCATATGCTAACGTGCACATAGTCTATTGCCATGCCATGTCAGCCCTGTCCCTGTTTCCTGTGTATTTTTAGTTTGCTTACCTTTGCAATCTTTGTAATTTACTTAGAGGTTGGACTAAAGCTGTTTTGAGTTTTATTTGGAGCTTTTGGAGTCCAGGGTTTAAATCCAACTCTGCCAGCCACACAGACAGTGTGACAGCTACAGTAAATACACTTCGAGTGTCACTGCAAAGGCCCTGTAGTACTCAGAGATGGGCAGTAACACGTAACGCGTTACTGTAATCCGATTATTTTTTTCAAGTAACGAGTAAAGTAAGGGATTACTATTGCAAAAGCGGTAATTAGATTACCGTTACTTTCCCGTAGGAACGCCGCGTTACTGCATTACTAAAACCGTGATTTTTTTGCGAGAATGTCTCATGACAGTGACGTAAGCAAGTGCGACGTTCGTGAAAACAGCTGTGTACAGAGCAACAATGGATAATATATCGAGTGCAGGAGAGAGTATGAGCATGCAGCGTTTAAAGCGTGGAAGTACTGACCTTACTTTAAGTTTGATTCCATAAAAATTGACAAAAACATTAGTGTCCGTTGTGCGTGGGAAGAAAACTTCTTTTTACAGCGAAAAAAACCCTAAACTTCCAAGCAAACACAGAGTGCACTACGACATAATGGGAAATTCACAGAGAAACTCGCAGATTCTTCCACTGACCGCTGCGGCACACCTGCACCAGGGTAAAGCTCCGCCTACACCTACAGGTGAAAATAGAGCAAAAGGACCGCTGAGTCTTTGACTGCTTTTTTTTTCTGCTGTGTTTTACTTGCATCTATTTGAAAGAGTGAGTGTAAACACACAAAAAATGTGCTGGAATGTGCAGAAAATAGGTTTAAATATTAAACAAATTTCTTCCAGTCAGAGAATGTTGCATATAATTAAATGTTTGCTTGATGCATAAAGTTAAAAGATTAAAACTAATAAAACAAGTTTTAAAAAGGGACTTTTCCATTTGATTACATTTTGTATGATGGATTATGTAGAAAAAGTAGAATTGGGCTGAAAGATCTATTGCTTTATCACCTCTTCAGGTTGTAAATCGTGTTTTTAAAAAGTAACTAAGTAACTAAGTAACTAATTACTTTTGAAAATAAGTAATCAGTAAAGTAACATGATTACTTTTTGGGGGAAGTAATCAGTAATTAGTTACTGATTACTTTTTCAAGTAACTTGACCAACACTGGTAGTACTGGTGAGTATTCAGAGTGAAATGAACACCAGTATATAGTTTTTCATAGGAGGAATATCAGAGCTGTAAAATATCAAAATTATGAATTATAGTTAAAACAATTTAATTTTCACCCAAGAGAAGAACTGCATGCAGCACATTCACATTCTTTCTTAACTCTGACTATAAACACACATGCAACTTGTGCATGAAAAAAGCGATTCTATATATGTTTGTGTGACAACTAATATACGCGTCAAAATATGGGAAAATACGAGTTTAAACATCAAATGTTTACATATAACTAACTACTTGTTTTTTAAAAAACAAGTAACTTTTTTCCCTTTGTATCTGTAATATCTAAAGCAGCTAATTAAAATGTCAACAAGTAAATTAAAATGTGTTCAGTGAAAAGAAATGATCTATTTTGAGTTATACTCACCAAATACTAAAATCAGAATTATAATACTTTATTAATCCCTAAGGAAATTATGTGGTTACAGTTGCTCAAAGACCATAAGAACAGTAACAGACAGAAATAAAATAAATAACACAATATTTTACAAAGTTTACAAAATATGTAGATCAGTCAAAGCAAACCAGTCTTTAGAAGGTCTGAGCAGAGAAATACAGACATACACATCAATGCAATTATGTTAATTATTTATTAGACTTTATAATCTTCGAGCAAATCTTCACCCTCCGCATGATCATTGAACAAACATTGGAATACCAAAGGAAGATTTCTATTAATTTCATTGACTTCGAGAAGGCTTTTGACAGCGTCCACCGGCCGACTCTATGGGCTATCCTAAGCCACTATGGAGTCCCTCAGCAGTTTGTAGATGCCTTTCGTGGTCTCTACTCCAACTCCCGTTGCTGCATCTGGATGGATGACGGCTGCACAGATTTCTTCAAGATCAACACTTGCGTCCGACAAGGATGC
Source organism: Haplochromis burtoni (assembly GCF_018398535.1). NCBI lineage: Eukaryota > Metazoa > Chordata > Actinopteri > Cichliformes > Cichlidae > Haplochromis > Haplochromis burtoni. The sequence goes on from NW_024585218.1 coordinate 2,513, forward strand.
GTGCTATCCCCTTTCCTCTTCCTGTTGGTGACTGACTTCCTCATGCGACAATCAGTTGACCAAGCTGGCATTGGTGTCCCTTGGCAAGAAGCGCGTAATCTCACTGACTTGGACTTTGTGTATGACATTGCCCTGCTCGTCTCGACTCAGGAAGACCTCCAAGAGTTGACCGCGGCCCTGCAGAGGGAAGTGACGAAAGTCAGATTAAGAATCAGCGCCAAGAAGACCAAGGTACTCCGAGTTGTCTATGCACGTGCCCGCGTTCCTGTAATGATCAACCAACAATATGCTGAAGAGGTGGAGAATTTCACATATCTTGGCAGCATCATCTCGAATGACGGGATCTCTGACTGAGATGTCGACGTCAGAGTAGGGAAGGCTGTCTGTGTCCTGCGATGTCTCCAACCTATTTGGAACTCGACCTCCCTGAATGTTAGGGTCAAGATCAGACTATTGAACTCTATCGTCATTCCTACTGCACTATACGCTAGTGAAACCTGGTGCTCAACAAATGCAATTACTCGACACCTGAACGCGCGTCAACAATGCGGCCTGCAGCCAATCCTGAGAATTTCCTACCGGGACCGAATTTCAGGGCCCTCAAAGCGCTTTACAAAGATTTATCTTTCTAATGATTTTCTGTGTCAGTGAAACACATAAATGTATTAATACTCACATCAGTATAGCACCTGTAGAACCCACTGTGGAGGAACTACTCATGGTAGGACCAACATCAGGTATATGCCACAAAATTAAATGTTCTTTGTATATTATAACAATAGTAAAACTGACTCTAAGTTTTCACTAGCAGGACTTTGATTGTAACAAACTCATTTTTGTTTTAAAAGTTATTGCTGGTTAACCACTTTCACTGTGTATAAAGGGTGGAATATGTAGGTCCAGGAAGAAGTGAGCAGCATTCTAAATGCTGTGTACGCTATTTACTGTCCCACAAAATGAAAGGCTAGGCAGGTCATTACTGTGCTGAATATAGAGCTTCGATTAGCTGGAAGCTCAAAGCTTTAATTTAATTTGATTAAATATGTCACGGTCCGCTGTGACAAACCGTGCGGTGGTGTGTATGGTGGACCCAGGTGCAAACACAGGTGAGCAGACGGGAGTGAACTTTAAACAAAAGCGAGCCTTTTATTGTGGCTGATGACAAGGTATACAAATACAGCAGGGATAGCGTGGCTAAACAGAAACCTAAACTGGGAATAACTAAGGTAAAGCTATGACTAAGAATACAATAGACCGGGCATGGAAACATAGAGGGTGGAAACACAGACGACGCGACCCAGACTACATGAAACACAGAGACTAAATACACAAGAGGGATGATCAGGGGAAGTGGCCACACATGGGAACACAGCTGACACAGATAAACATAACAAGACATGGCAGGAGTAAACAACACTGACGGGAGACTGTCAAAGTAAAACAGGAAGTACACAGAGGTGCAAACAGGAGGAGAGAGAGAGCACGGGCATAGTGGGCTGGGGAAACATGGAATGAAACACGAGGGGAGATGAGGGCTCACAGATACATAGAGGGGCACACAGGGGATAAGAGTCACAAGGGGAAGTCAAATAAGGAACAACATAACAGGACAACTCAGGAAACATGACCTAAATAAGGAACGAAATACAAAAATACAAGGAACTGAGAATACTGGGCCCACATGGCCCAGGACCATGACAAAATATATTTTCAATGCTTGCAAACATGGTAGACACCATTGGGATTACTGCTACACTAACGCTTGGGTCTGTGTAGATTCCCCTGACTGTAGAAACGACATCATCCTGTCCACGATCCTATCCTTCGTAGTGGCTGAGGCTGTAATGTGCTGGTAATATTACTGATGACACACTTCCAACAGAGCAGCCACACTACTGGTAATAAAAACATCCCGTACATGCATTTTCATATAGAAGTGAAAACATCGTGATTGTATATAAAATATACATAGAAATATAAAATATGTTCTGCTTTTTGGCTCTTTGTACAGGACAACACCATTTCTGAAAGTAGGCAAAATGAGTGGGTATATGAAGTGAGGACACCAACTGTAACAGACAGAGTTTCCCCTATGGAGGAGGTTTAAGATGGTCACCAGGCTGCTAACCTTTCTATGGACATTTTTAAAACACTTTCATAAACACTTCACTAAAATACTGACAACTGGTAATAGTAAAAAAAAACCCAAAAACACCTAAACTGCAGGAAGGCATGTTTTTGACCCTTTACTTATATAAAAGGACACAAGCATTAACAATAATGTTTCTGGGATATTAGAAAGTATAATATAGTATATTATATAAGCACAATACAGTACACAGGTGAGAAAATACATGTTGTCATGTCCAAAAAGTGTAATGTAGTGTAAACTGTGCGTTTACTCTCATCCAGTAAACTAAATTTTAGATCACTTTGATTTATATGACACCAAATCACAACTGTTTTGAGAGTCTCAAAAGTAAACACATCATTTTGGGTACAAGGGCTGTTTTAAATTCTGAGGTGAAAATAGTTTCAGTCAATTACTATCTGAAGTCTAGAACCCACTTTCCTCCCTTGAGGTGCTCTACCAGTCCTTTATAGCAGCTGCTGCTTATTTGTGAGTCTCTCTGCATTTCGTTTTGCGTATAGTATTTGAAAACTGTTCTGTTGGGTGTGACCATGGAAGAATATCCCAATCTTGGGTTGCTTGTGCAGTATGCTTTGGGCCACTGCCCATTTGCACTGTCAATAGTTATAAATGTTATATATAAGCACATTTTGTAATTCTACAGAAATATGTTAGCTACTGTTGTCACATTAACACCCCCCCCCCCCCCCACCACCAACAAAATTTTGTTATGACTTCAGTTACTCTACAAACTAAATATCAATTTTCAACTGTAATATCAATTTTCGTCTACTTCATGCCCTCTCTCTTTTTAAAGACACGGATAGATGCTTTGGGTCATGACTTTTTCCCCCTGTGTGTAACACAAAAATTACAGTATGAATGCCTGTGTTGGATTAATTGTAGCTTGTAGTTAAAATGTGTGCTTGTACTGATATAGCAACTTGCTACTGAGTTGCGCTCTTAAAGTGCTTTCTAGTACCACTAAGTCTCATTCACCCAATAACTGTAGCTCTTTCTAACATTTGCACACACACTGACAGAAATACATGGACCCAACTCAGGGTCCCTGACTCCTCTCAGTCAGTGACAGTTTTCTGTAGACAACCCAGTCGACCACCTGGACCACTGCTACCTACTTCTAAATAAATGTCAGTTTTGCGTATTTTAAAACGCACCCAAAAATAACTAAGGGATTAGGGTTAGGCGATTTTCAACTATGAGAATGCATTTTTGCAATCAATATATTTTAGATGTACCGATTTGCCACTATAGGCCTGCTTAGTCATGCACAAATATCTTTTTAGCATTTGTGGAATTTTAATTTTCAAATCAAAATAAGCTTTAGCAATTTTCTGTAATTTCTATATTTGCATTTGAAATAAACTTTAAGTAACGTCTTACTCACTAATAGTGAGTAAACAGGACTTTGTGCTCTGGTGCATTTTAAGTTGCTGTGAAGAACTGATAATCCAGGGCAACATCCAGATCACACCGCATTCACAGAACACAGACTCCCAGCCCCATTACCACAGGCTCGAGATAAATGATCAAAACGTGCCAGTGAATAAAACTGGATTCATTCATTTTTCTTCCTTTTCATTTCTCTTCAGTGTCTGGTTCCTTGTTTTTAAAGTTAAAACAAAATGCTAAATTGAGGCTAAATTCAACTATTTTCAATAAATTGCTCCAACAGTCTGATACAAAGCCTAGATAAACTTCAAGTTTCAAGTTTATCCTAGTTGTTACAATACAAACATTGTGCTAAATGTACCAAATAGATCTCATGCAGACTGGAGATGTTATTCAACCACTCATCGTTACACTGTCCACTTTTACTCCTGTGAAAAATTGCTCAATGAATGGGCACTACAGACAGCTATTTAGCCAACAAAATGCATCTTACATGGTAAATCTGTGTTGCTTGATCAACAAAATGGCAACATTGATCCCAGAGGTGGCTCTCAGCCTCATGAAGGTCTCATGCTCTGCTGGCCTGTGAGCTGGTCTTGTTCTCGCTGTAATCGCCTGTGAAAAAACAAGTTAGCAATGCTTTCAACAGAGAAAAACTATTCCAGCACCAGTAATAAATATCTGACCGTAGGAAATTAGCTATGTTTCCAGCTTTAACTTTTGGAAATCTTTTTACTCTTTCTGATTATGCTCTGTATGACGGATTTACATATTTCCTCTTATATACAATAACCTACAAAAGGAACAGTGGAACGAGATGTTTGAATTCTGTATAGATGGCTTAAATCTTTTTACTCTTCATCACCTCAGTGTTACTTCAAGTGCTACATCAGTGTTTGCCATCACTGTGGTCTGCGTAAGTTCATCCTGCTGGGGACCTTCCGGGCCCAGTGAGATGTTCTCTGTGGTTCCTTGTACAAGTTTGAACTAAGCTGTCAGCCACACATCTGGGTTTTTTTGGCACACTGCAGTGGAACGCTCAAACCCAATGCCTGTTACACACCATAACCCTGTATCAAATGTCCACATATAATCTTGATTACAGACGTTTGGTCAGTCGTCCCCCTCCCCGCACAACTTGAAAATGGATATTGAAATTGTATGGAAACTTTTTCCTTCAGCTGAAATTGGATTAGTGTTTGGGCTAACGTTTATGTTTCACTTGTTTAGTGAAACCTCCATGCTTTCAGACACAGAAGCAAAAAGACAGCAGCCAATTTAGTCGCATAATTCTGTCTGTTTATGGAACATCCTGTCAAACAGCTAAGATAAGAAAATAAGTTATGTGTATTTGTAACCATATTTGTGATGGAAAATGGACTTTTTACTTTGACACCCTGTCTCAAATCTAGTCAAATATAAATTTTTTCAGTTTTGCTCTAAAATCTTCTTACAGTAGTGAATTCTGTGAAATGATCTGCTGATAGCTGGCCATGTCCCTGCAGCCTCCAAATAGGCCATGAAGGGGACGCTTGCTGCTGCACTGGACTTCAGGTATTTATGTCTCTTACATTATAAAGTAGTGAAAGAAAATGTTTGAAAACATGAACAGATGGGCAAAAACACTGGTATATTTTAAAACTATTTTCTGTTGTTGTTGACATATATTTAAGCCCATGTTGCTTAAAGGCTTGGGACTTTTGCTTCTTTGGTGAACTGGGGCCTTGTGAGGCAGGCACATCATTTTTCATGGCTCAGTCATCAAGATCGATTAAGTGAAACCAATCGACACACTGCATGGTAAATGAGTGCTGCTACTTTCATGTGGCTCACACAGACTCTTTTCTTTTTGGTATTTGTGAAAGCGAGCCAGATCTAACTGATTATTTCAAAAATAAGCAACAAATCTATCACATGATGTAGAGGCTGCAAAACAGCGTATCAGCAGAGCACATGCTAGACAGTAGGAGCTCATCAGTAGCATTTCAGTTGTCATTCTACTCTGCTGCATCTCTGCTTGATTACCTGAGAGCATTTTATAGAAGATGTAAGTTTAACTTACCAAAAAATTATGTATTTTGTTAAATGTTTGTAAACAAAATGATAGTTGGGTATTTTTAGTATACACGCACTGATAGTAGTGCGTTCAACTTTTCATTCCATAAATTCGGACAATAAAGAAATTAAATACTTTTCCTCTCCTGTCTTTTTAAGCATGCCTTCCAACGTAAAATTAGTCTTTAGTCTTAAAGGTTGCTATCAATGCTTTTTGTTCCTGGTCATAAGCCCAGCACTCTAACAGCACATACTGAACAGATTCAGGTCCATTACAGTGCACATGTTGTCCAGTTGAGTGCTTGCCTATCGACTGCAGTGTCTTATTAAGACCTGTATATCATTGATTGCTATTTCTTCTTTTCAGATCCTGCCCACTCTCCCACAACTTATAAGCTTATAAGGCGCTTATAAGGGCTAGGGCCAAACTTTCTCGGGCCATCAGAGAGGCGAAGCGCGCATACGCCCAGAGAATCCACAACCACTTCAAGGACAGCGGCGATACACGGCGCATGTAGCAGGGCTTACAAGCCATCACTAACTACAGGACGACATCACCTGCCTGTGACAGTGACGGCTCCCTCCCAGATGCGCTGAACAACTTCTACGCTCGGTTCGACAGGCAGAACGACATGGCGGCGAGGAAGACCACCCCTCCTCCGAACGACCAGGTCCTGTGTCTCACTACAGCTGATGTGAGGAAAACTCTACGCAGAGTCAACCCACGTAAAGCTGCTGGACCAGACAACATCCCAGGCAGAGTGCTCAGAGAATGTGCTGATCAGCTGGCAGATGTTCTCACCGACATCTTCAACATCTCTCTGAGCAGTGCCATCGTTCCCACGTGCTTCAAGGCCACCACCATCGTCCCCGTGCCCAAGAAGTCTTCTGTGTCCTGTCTCAACCACTACCGTCCTGTTGCACTTACACCCACCATCATGAAGTGCTTCGAGCGGCTCGTCATGAGACACATCAAGACCCTGCTGCCCCCCTCACTGGACCCACTGCAATTTGCATACCGCCGTAACCGCTCAACGGACGACGCGATCTCCACTGCACTCCATCTTGCCCTGACACACTTGGACAAGAAGGACTCACACGTCCGAATGCTGTACATAGATTTCAGCTCAGCATTCAACACGATCATCCCCCAACAACTGATCGGAAAGCTGAGCCTGTTGGGCCTAAACACCTCCCTCTGCAACTGGATCCTGGACTTTCTGACTGGAAGGCCTCAGTCAGTACGGATCGGGAACTGCACCTCCAGCACCACCACACTGAGCACTGGGGCCCCACAAGGCTGTGTGCTCAGTCCTCTGCTGTTCACACTGCTGACTCATGACTGTGTAGCAACACACAGTTCAAATCACATCATTAAGTTCACTGATGACACGACTGTGGTGGGTCTCATTAGCAAGAACGACGAGTCAGCGTACAGAGAGGAAGTGCAGAG
>NW_024585219.1:0-1911 GCF_018398535.1 Haplochromis burtoni
AATTGGAGGCATTCATTATAGCAAGACTTGTTAAAATCATAATTTGATGTTTGTATTTGACTTAAAAAGGGAAGTAATTCATATGAACATTGCATGTTGACATATTAAAAAACTGGGTTAATATATTTTCATCGTTATATATGTACATGGTGAATAAGTACAGTGATTATGCCTTGTACTGTTTGTTACTGTTTCACCTTTCCCTGTGTCAATAAACCTGTGAACCGGGAATCGTGTCATCAGAGTCTTGATGTGGGGAAGGAGTGTAGATGACTGCCCAACCATAGCAGAGGCAGTACAACTGCAATCGCATTTCTTCAAGTAGATTTTGTTCATTAGTAAGGATGGAACAGAATTACATACCGACAATGCCCTTAAAGACCATTTTAAGGGAGACAATTGTCACTACAGCAGAAGTCTTTCCCCCAAACAATAGTATGCACTTTCTGATGACATCATAGAATAGAGACAGATTTGCGCACGTTACATCAGGTCATGCCAAAAGGAGGCACTAAAGAGCAACTTTCTCAGGGAAAATCTATTTAAACAGAACACGGTTACATGGTAACAGAACAAATACGATAATTACAATCTCTTTTTTTTTTTCATACAGTACTTGATGTATTTAAAATATGTATACATTTTGTGGTCTGCTGTGAGACCAGTTTTACAATGTATGCCTGTTCTTAAAATGTAGGCAGTGAGTTTTTGTTACACAATGAACGTACTTTCTTTTCTTACCTGGGGTCTGGTCCCGATAAGTCCCTAAGCAGATAAGATCAGACCTCTCTCTCCCCAGCCACCTCTTCCAGCTTATCTGGGGAAACACCCAGGCCAGCCAAGAGGTGCAATCTCTTCAAAAATTATGAGAATTAAAAACTTAACTTCTTCTTTGGCATTGCTGCTGTTGCTGCAGGACAGGTCAAACAACCCCTCCTGGTGGTTCAAGCATTGAAAGCGAGTTTTTCCTTCCCACTGTCGCTAAATGCTTGCTAATAAGGGGTTGTGTGATTGTGGGATTTCTTTCTAACATTGTTTGCTCTTTATCTTACAATGTAAAGCATCTAGATGCAACTGTTGCTGTGAATTGTGCAACAACTGGTATTGCATGAATAAAACTGAATTTAATCAGATTCACTGATTTGACATTTAACCACAACTCAGTTTGATAACTCATATCAGATCACTGTATTATTTGTTTTTAAAGTTTTTCATATTGACTCAACAAAGTTCAGCTGTAGATGTTCCACTATAAGATAATTAAAATAAAAGTTTTAACATAACACTCTCTTATCTGTGAGTGCAATGACTAAAATGTTCACAGATGTATAGTTGTAGAAGGATCTCCTGACAGTTATTCCCATTATTGAACTCTACAGACCTGATTCAGAAGCATCCACTTACTTAACTTTGAGATACACAATACAGTGTTTGATGTTAAACTTGGCATTTTTGAAACTCTCTTATGAAGGTGAACTAATGTCGGTACATTGCTGTATGATGTCACCATGAAACTATGAGACTGGGACCTAATAATTCTACAAGTATCAAATAATACACCAAATATAAAAGAAATTCCAAGTATTCATCACTGTTTGGTGTATTGAAGAGATGTTAACAGTTGTATAGTAGAACACAGCTGGACTTACCTACAGAGAAATGCAGTTATCAGGCTTATCGTGATGCACGCAGTAGGACTGCAGCTCTGAACTGTGCTCCAGTAACAGTGTATCTAAGTAAAGGAGCAGCCTGTTTCTGATTGGTTAAACAAAAAGTATAAATACTACAAGAAAATAAGCAGCACAACCACAAGGAGAATGAAATGTATGTGAGAATGTACTTGTTCACTGTGATATGGACACTTAGACAACCAAAGAAAGTGTTGAAAGTACTGTATGTGTCAATAGTTTG
>NW_024585219.1:2194-4096 GCF_018398535.1 Haplochromis burtoni
AAATTTTTTCAACTTTATATTTAAGCTTGTAACTGACATTTATGCAATATAATGAAGTTAATTCAGAATAAACACAAAGAATGTATGCTTAAATTCAAACAGAAATTGAATAACAAACAGAATTAGCATGAGCAAACAGACTCGAGAAAAAAGGGAAAACATACACACTTAACATGTTTATTGAACATCTTGAACATTCATGTTAACAAAGAAATCTTTCATTTATCCACTGTTTCTCCTTCAGTCTTGGGGAGGCACTTCAAGTCCTTGAAACGAGGAATCAAAGCTATGTAAAGCGCGTCTTGTCAATGATATTAATAGGTCCGTAGTTTGTTGTAATCCACTTGGCATTGTATCAGTAAATATGACCGTGGTAGACTTACTGAGTCCCCGATGCTCCGTGAGCGCTTTGTCGCAAGCTGGGTGAAGCATTACTCAAAGTCCTAGCAGCATCTCCGACTAACGTATGCATCGCGTCAATGTGATATTTCAAGCTGGAAGTGCTTTGGTGAAAAGAAAATTCCTTCTTCCACAATGTGCATAATATTTTATGTCAGTCGACTATTCCGTCTTGTAATTTTTTTAATACTCAAATTTCCAATCGAGAGGGCCAATGTGCGTTGATCATCTTCCATACTGAGTTGATTTGTTCAGCTGCCCGTCACTACCAGATCAACTACCCATTTGCGCATATGTGAAGGCAACTCTACTTGGACAAACTGCCGGAAATGCGTTGACAGTAACATCCACGGATTTTGAGTCATTCTGCACTCCAGATGCGTTAATTGTGTTAAAAATTTTAATTGCGTTGACCGTGATGGAGGATTAATTTGCGTTAACACATTAATGTTGACAGCACTAGAGCACTAGTATGTTTCAGTTATGTTAAACCAAGTTATATGTTTCAAATATAAATTTTAAAAAAGTGTACAATAACTTGCAAACCCCATAAAATGGCATTTTATTTGCAACAGAACACAGAAACATAGCATGTTTAAACAATTTAAGCAAAAATAGAAAGATAATTTTTTTTAACAAGCTAGGTATAAACAAACTAAGTGTATGAGTCAAACTATATAAGACAGCATTAAATCTTTCCAGTCATGAACAAAGATATATATCTAACTCAAACACAGTGCTGTGTGTTACCTCATCGTTCACATGCGTTTGTATTATTTGGTAACATATAAACTTTTATCATATGGTTCCACACATGATATAAACAATATACAATTCAAAGTTTGATCCAGGTTCCACAATGAAATACTCCCTGTTGTTCAGAAATATAGGTGGTATTTACTGTTTCATTAGAGATTCTGTAACAAGAAAGATGCAACTTAACAGGTGTCAGGATTTTCATCTCAGTTGTGTTTAAACCATGCACCAAAAAAGTGCCACTAAAAAAGCAGAGAAACTAGAGACTATCTGGTAGCAGCATAGATCACATTTGAGTCCATTTGGATTCTTTTTGCTTTCGGCTGAAACGTTACTGTAGCATAGTTCAAGTCATCATTGTCTCGACTCTGTGAAAAGAACATTCACAATGAATAATAATTACTTATAAAGTAATTATTATTTTGATGGATAAACATCCATTAAGTTTTGCTTAGAAGAACATGTGCAATACAACATACAGACATACACAAATAGATTTACCATAATACATATACCAACACATCAAATGTTAGTTTGTGGTATATGAGCTAGTTTTGTTTGGGCCTTGTGAAAGTACAAAAGTGCATTTTAAATTTAATCACCTCACTTTGGTCCAGATTTTGTTGTTCTTTAAAAGCTAGGAGGCAAAAACAACACAGTTACTCTGACTGTTCAGTAGAGCACATAATAAAGATTAAATACAAAAAAAGTTTTGTAGGTTTTAAAAAGTACCTTGCTTAAGTTTCC
>NW_024585219.1:4380-9546 GCF_018398535.1 Haplochromis burtoni
TATATGCAATGCAGGAAGTGTAGCATAATTAGAAAAAGAAGTATTAAAACAATGGGAACCAAAACAAACCAAAGACTACAATAATAGTCTACAGAACAATAATGCAATAATCTTACCACCAACGTTTAAACGCGTCACACTGAAAAGGAGACGTCTATCTGAGTGAAATCCACAGAAATACAGCCCAGAGTCAGATTGATCCACTTTCTTGATTTTGAGGAAAAGAGTTATGATGTTGGTTGTCATTTCAAATTTTCCATTTCGAAATCCATCACTGTATGTAGCCTCACGTTTAGAATTTACCGAACGAGAGATGTATCTGACTGTGGTACTGTTGACCATTCTGAACCAGAAAGTCATAGAGTCCATTTTGGAGTTGTTAGTGCACTGCAGAGTCACATCTTCACCTGGGTGGACCTTTGTGGTCTGAAAATCAGAAGCTGAAATGGAAATCCCCCCTGAAACAATGAAAAAACAAAAAACAAAAAAAAAAACAGACAAATGTTCTTTAGAGACTTACTGTAAGATGACATGATGGGGAATTCGATATCTCTAAATAGTAAAGTTAGTAATAAGCAAATGTAGTTGATGATGGGTTAAACAAACAATGATAAGTTAATGATCAAGTTAAGAAACTATACTTACAGAAGCTACAGAGACTTAAAGCTGTTATAAAGCTGAAGTTCATCGTTGTGTGTCTGATGCTCTGCAAGCCCGCAGTTGGTGTGTTCACTAGAAAGGTTGCTCTCAGTTTCCTACTGTGAAGGCAATAGAGGCGGAGTGTCACCCGGTGCTTAAATAATTTCAAAGTGGCTCACTCAGACAGTGTTTATTCCTGTTCAGCCATTTTATAGATAGTAACATGAACCCACACATTACTGTTAACAAGTAACAGCTAATTTAATTTAATCTTCATTTAATTTCACTTCATTTCCCAAGATGAATCTATTTCAGTTATCACGTTCTAAATACAGATGTTTGCCAATAGGGTCAAGAAAAACTCAAACAGCACAAAATAAGAATATATTGAATGTAAGCCAAAAGGTTAGTTATCGTACCCTCCTTGAATTAGGCTGCTAAGCCTGATAATGCTGATTAGTTTTAGAGCTCTACTGTTATTGCCGGGATGTCCGGTGTGTTTGTGGTGCAGACCCAAGAGCAGGAAAACACGAGGGACATAACTGAATTTAACAAAAAGCAAACCTTTAATTAAGACTGACAGAGAAACATAGAAACAAAAAGGCAATGGCAAAACTAAAATATAACTATAAGCTAGGATTAACTATGACAACAGTGACATGAAACATGAACATGAATCTGAACCCAAGCTTGAAAGTAATCCTGTGACAATCAGATTTGAAAAAACCTCCATAGTGCTGAGTCAGCACTCTTAAAGGTTATTAATGGGTGTGAATGGGTTAATGACTGAATGTAGTGTAAAGCGCTGAAGGGACTTAGGGACTAAGTAAAGCGCTATACAAATACAGGCCATTTTAATGATATTTTCCTTCCTGTTTAGGTTTTGTTAGTTTAGTTATTGCATTTCTGAGTTTTTGTTTATGTTTGCTCTCCCTCAATTAAAGGCATGTTTTCAGTTTAAGTATGTCGTCAGTGTCTGCATTAGGGTCATAATTTTCTCTACTATATGGCAGACTTATCTGCCTCTGAAGCAGAAAGACATTTCTACTTGTCTATTAAACCGCTTCTGGCATTTCTAGAAGATATCAAAACTTTGATGGCCCTAAACTTTTTAAAATGTCATTTATTCAAGCAGAGGTGATCATGTTTGGTCCAAGCGGACCTTGTGGTTCTTTTTGGTCTCAGGTTCAGAATGTATTGAATATAAATTTTTTTTGGACATTCCTCCCAGTTTTGCTTAACCCTTTATGGCTGGTCAGAGCAGGCACGCTCCATTTTACGTAACTATTTTTAAATCCCGGTAGAACTGCAACCACATAAGCAAGCGCAATAAATTTTTTTTGCATATGAAACCGGAGGAAGTGTATTTCCAATTTATGCATTCAGCTTGTCCTAGGTCACGGTTTCCTTCCACATATGACTTTGCAAAAATTGTCTAAAAAGCATTTGCAGCAACAAAAACATAATATTCCAGAAACACCTTTTGCCGATCTGATCAACTATACAACTCTTCCTACGTTGGAATAAATGTCAGCACGATCTGTCTGATGTCCGCCATTACCTGCCCGAAACCGGAAATGATGTCATTTTTGCGGAATATCCTTCAGAGGCATCTTTCTGGCTCTGAAGCAAAATGATATTTCTGCTTGTCTATTAAACCACTTCTGGCATGTCTAGAAGACATTAAAACTTTGATTGCCCTAAATTTTTTCAAATGTAATTCATTCAAACAGAGGTGATCGTGTTTGGTCCTAGCAGACCTTGTGATTCTTTCTCTATTGATTTTGGACCCCTGGCAGAGTATTGTAAACTTGTTGTTACTAACCTCGGTTTTAAGATGGACTGGAATTTTAAACTGGACACCTGAATTAGGGCTACTGTCAAGTCCACTTTTTTTATCATTCAAGTCATTTGGCAGAGGTAAGACCTATTTTATCCAGGCCTCATTTTGAAACAATAATCCATGCTCCTGTTTCATACAAAGTATACACCTCAGTTTGTTCTTTGGATGTTTTACAATATGAAAAAGATGTAACTTCACATACTATAAAGATCCAATACCTGATTTAAAAATCATTTATTATCCAATGTCACTAAGTCGTCCTTACCTTTAAACATAACCTTGCTTCTTCCTCTTCTGCCAAGTATCCTTGGCCGAGTTGCTCTGTGTGTGTATATGTATGAATGTATATGAATGTAGATAGAAAGCACTTACCTGGAGAGAAGCTTATAAAAAAGTGCTTTTTGATGTGTGAATGAGGACAAGTTGTACCAAAGCACTTGGTTCTCAGAGTAGAAAAGGCTATATAACAGCATTACCATCTCTGAGTAAAATGATCTCACACTTGTTTCTCTCCCTGGGAAACAGAGCAGCTGTACCTTTTACAGAGCACAGACAAACTAACACAAAGCAGTTTGTGTGTTTGTACTGATTTCTTGAGCGCAGTTTTCATGAGTGACACAGATTACAGTCTGAAACAAGCAGAAGCAACAAATAGTTTACTTTCAACTAACCAAAAGATGCATGAACAATGTCCTGAATAGCACTGAAGAATTTACTACATTTGAGAATAATTCATGACAAAAAGTTACTGAAGCTTAAGGAGAGTAAAGTTGTATAAAATGAAACACCTTATAATATACTGTTGGAAAGCAATGACCACTAATGAACACTTCAGAATTGTGCTGTTATTTTGCAGCAGGAATCAATGTTATGTACAAATGAATATAAAAGCAATATGCAACAAGGGTGATATTGCACGGTCCTGGTCGGAGACCCAGTGTTTTTGTTTTTTGTACTTTTACTTTTGATTTTATTATGAATCATGACTGTTGGTGTTTTGGTTTCCCAATGTTTATTCTGTGCTCCCTTTGTTTGTGTCATCCCTGCCTGTGTGTCCCCTCTAGTGTAGTCAGGTCTCTGTGTTAAGCCCGCATCTGAGTCTGTGTCTTTGCGCGTGTGTGTTTCCTGTTTTATTTTGAAGGTCTGTGTCTGATGTCAGTGTGTTTACGTTTCCCCTGTCCCGTGGTGTCTGATTACTCCCAGCTGTGCCCTCCTTCTGTGTCTCATTCCCTCGTTATCACTCTGTGTATTTAAGCCTTGTGTCTGCGTCTGTTAGTTGGTGGTTCGTCTGCGTTATCCCCTGCCGTCATCTTGAGTGGTTTCCCTGCATCTGTCGACGTCTCCTTGCATCTCCATTTGTGTCTCTAGGTTTCAGGTTTGTTTAATGTGTATTTTTCCCAGTTTGGGTCCAGGTTCAGTTCTGTTTTTCACCACCCTTGCCTTTTTGTATTTTCAACCTCCATTAATTAAGCTCCCTCACATCAGAAGTGCCTGCATCTTGGGTCCTTTGATAATTCCACACAGCTTGCCCCGCGAGCCTTGACAGATATATGAGACCTTAGGTTGTATCGTCTGATGAAAGAGTTTCAGATGTATTTATATTAACTGGGCTCTATTTTATTTATATATGTTGTGCTTGTTCAAGACATTTAGCATCATGTTTGTTTGGCGACGAAGATTTCAAATGAGCAAGAAAATATTAGGAATTAATTAAACAGCACATACACATGTACAATTACAGTAGCATTGTTTCTTCACTGCAGAGTTAGAATTGCTGCATCATATCATTAATATGATACAGCATCATTTCCAGTTACATACTGTGTCCGTCTGGTGGCAGCATAGATCGTGTCTGTCTCGATCGCTCTTCTTTTTGCATTTGGTTGAAATGTCGCTGCAGCATATTTTGGGTTGTCAGAGCCATGAATTTGATTTGAATAATCATAGTCAGTGTTCAGTTTTTCATGATTGATAATACAATAAGTTAAATAGTTCAATAGAACCCATCATCAATTTATTGATCTTGAGGCTAATTTTCGGTAAACTAAAATGAAGCTGCCAGAACTCTTGCTAAGTCACCACCAACAAGGACAAGCTGAGACAACTCAGCTTATTTTTATCTGCATAGAAAGCAAGGATTCAACCAGAGGAAATGTTTCATATAAGTGTGAAGTCAGCAGTAAAAACAGGTCTTTTGCAGGAAGAGGAAGTATAATTTTGTGTTGTTTTGTCTGTTGATCAAGACATATAATAGCATAAGATAATACATACAGTATCCAATCACAGTTATATCCATGTTCCACATGAATGTAGTCGTAATTTTTCCAGAACATTTGTAGTCACAAAGTACCGACTGTTTCTGTTCAGGTCATGTGCAGATTTCCATTTGATTAACAATCACGTTACATGTTTGTTTGGCTTAATAGAATTTGATGGACAAAGTAAGAACTCAGAACTAACAGGAAAACACATAAGAAAATTCAGTTAGCATTGGTTCACCACAGCAAAGTATTTTTTTTTTCTAACAAGAGTTTTTCATTTCCACACTAAGTCATGATGACATCATCAGTCAGTTCAAGTCGCCTGCTGATTCTATCTGGTGGAAGCATAGATCACATTCGGCTCGATCTCTCTTCTTTTTGGTTTTGGTCGAACTGTCACTGCAGCATAGTTCACATCATCAG
>NW_024585220.1:0-9535 GCF_018398535.1 Haplochromis burtoni
GCAGGCCCAAGGCTGGAGCGAACATCACTCCCTGATAACGACTGTGTTACGGCTATTCTTCCCATCCCATGCAAGGACACCTGGATTGGCTGGAGGACTGTTTACTTAGCCTGATAGGCCGAAGGACACTGTCTCAGCTAGAACTATGGACACGCACACACACACACTTACACTGATAGAGCACACTGCATCCCCCCTCCCTTTCCAACGCCTTCGATGCTTGTGCCCTCACCGGGGAAGATAGCAGTCAACTGGACCAGCACAGATGCTGCAGGACCGGATGCGCTGTCTACACCGGCCTCTCTCACCCTTTACCCGCCCCTGTTGCTTGTCTTGTGTTTCTATGGTGTATTGATAGTCATGTGCTTTTGTGCTGAGGTGTTTTTTCTGTTATCAAACTGTTCTCCCACTAGGAGCTCAGTCTGAGTGGAGTTTTTTTTCTCCTCCTCTTACCTCATGTTATGTATTTTCGTTGTTTTTTCCTATCAGCCTACCTTTCTGACATGTCTGCCCAATGTGATGTTTGTGTAAAGTTGGTCAGAAGGTTCCTTTGTAAGTGCGCATGCGCCATTAGCGTGCTGCCTGCTGTAACCCTAATTTCCCTCGGGATGAATAAAGTATTCTGATTCTGATTCAAATTTTTTCCACTGGTTAAAAGCATTCAGAAATATTGGTAAATTCTACACACCTATTCAAAAAACATGTGGCAACCCAAACGGAATCCAAACACTTAAAACTAAGTACAATGTTGATAACTGGAATATTACACATCTGCATCCTACCACCAAAATTCGCTTTCAGTAATACTTAGTTTGATCATTTAATTTGATATTTCTACAAAATTAAATTTACAGAATGTAAGATAACATATGCAAATCTTCACTAACAAGTAAAATAATGTTATTACAACATTAACTTTAATACCACTACAGAACAGCACTAGAGAATTGCTCTGAAGTGACAACTAGACATACAGGCACACACAGATACAAACATCCATTCCCCCCTCATGCTCTCATATGCACTTACTCCACACTCAACCAACGTGGAGACAGACATAAAGAGACGCTGTACACACGATCACACTCCCCAAGCGTACTCTACGAACCGGGTCTAGGTACCCTTGCCCCTGGAGGGGGGAACTGCACCCAGACCCAGGTGGTGTTACCCTTTTCCCTGCGGTGGGGGGAGGCAGACCGCCCCGACTCCGCAGCAGCAGGGAGGCCCCACACTCCAGACCGCAGTCGGACGGCCAACTCCTCCTCCTAGCCCCCCGCTCCAGCAGGTCGCAGAGAATGGGGGTGAGAGAAGACTCCAAACCTCCCTCCACCCGCTCATTGTAGTGTTGATGCATGTGTGTTCTAAGGTGCATTTAAAACCCAGGAGGGCATGGAGCTACCTGCCAGAGAGCAGCAGGTAAGCGCATGGTCCCTCCTGCTAGGCCCTCAATGTCTACGTGTATTTAAAATTGAGAGGTGGGCAACGACGCCAGGGGTGGGGTGTACACCCTGATGGTACTTTGGATTCCGTGTATCGTGCCCACCCCCAAGATCCTATATGTATGTGTAATGAGAGTGTGAGTAATGTGAATGTCTAAGTTGTGGGATAAAATTGAGGCAGAGGCAGCCAGAAGGGGACAGAGGGGGGGGGGGTAGCCTCCTCTGCACCCTGGTGACATACCCCTACTCCAAGGCCCTGCATGTGTGGGTGGTTGTGGTGGAGCGGGAAGAGGGAGGCAGCTGGAGATGGGGAGGGAAGGAAGGGAGGGGCATGACCCCCCGCTGACCCCAGTAGGCACCCCCATACTCCGCGACCCGCCAGGGAAAGGGGGCCCAGGCCCATCCAGACCGGGCCCAGTGCAGCAGCGCCTCCCGGCCCCACAGAGCCCAGGACAGTCCACCCAACCCCACCACAGAGAAAACTGCACCCACCCCACCATCCACTCATTCTTCCAGACTACATAAGACAATAAACACCCAGGCTGAGATCTTCCTCCACCTCTCCTGTGTCTCCCCCTCCTGCAGAGAGAGCTCCCTGAGGAGAGGAAAGCTCCTGCAAGATGTGACAATCTTCCCCACCAGTTGAAGAGCCCCCCAGGTGGCTCGATGCACCGGCGGCACCCTGCTCCAGGGCTGGGCCCCCATGCACCCACCCGCCCACAACCCCGGCAACACACCAACCAGGACCCAAGCCCCCGACCGGCCCGGGCCCCAGCCCAGAGACGGAGCGCCCCCAGAACCTCACGCCCATCCCGGACCCACCCAGGGGCAGCCAGGCTACCAGGTCAGTAACCCACGTCCGTCAGCACAGACCCTCCCCTAGCCCCGCTGCACGCAGCCGCGAGGAAACAGTCACCTGAGAGCCAACAGAGCCCCTAACCGGACATGACCGCTACCCCGGGTTGAGCCCCCCAAGGAAGATGCCTCCGGGGAACCCCCGACGCCCTAAGCCTGTCCCTACCCCCACACCAATCACAACAGTGAAGGCGGGACCAAACTATGACCCCCCACCCCCACTAGGTGATGGAGCTGATCAAAGGAGCCCAGAGCAATTGATCTGATGTGGTGGCAGAGGCTGTATCAAGACTAATGTAATCTAATAGATAATTTCTATATTGGTTAGAATTAAGATTATTTTTATTTTTCCAGTTCATGAGGACTGTTTTCTTGGCTATGCATAGGGCAGTGAAAACCATATGGGCGATATTCTTTTCTGAAGTGACATTATCTAAGCTGCCCAACAAACACACTAAGGGGGAAGTTGGAATGTTACATTTCAGACACTTCGATAAGTCTTCACATATCTCGCGCCAAAACTTCTGAACTGGTGGACAGAACCAAAGAGCGTGGATATAATTGTCCGGTGAATTGGTTTGGCAGTGTGAGCAGTTGTTGGTAGACGTAAAGCCCATCTTGAACATCCGATGACCTGTATAGTGCACTCTATGTAATATTTTGTATTGAATTAATTGAAGACTGGGATTTCTAATTAGATGAAAGGTTTTTAAGCAAATCTGAGACCAGAAGTTTAGGTCTAAGTTAACTGATAAATCCGCTTCCCATTTTGCAATAGGAAGTGATATTGATTCATCTGTTTTAGAAAGCATTCTGTATATTTTGGATAAGTAATTTGGGGGGTTTTAAGAGTAAGAAATTGAACCACACTTGGTGGTGTTTGTAGTTCAACTTGACCCGGTTTAAATTTCTTTTTTACTATGGATTTAATTTGTTGATATTCTAAAAATCTTTTCTTGTTGATCCCATATTGTGTAACTAGTCCTGTCAAATGAAATAAATTCTGTTCCTTCTAGTATATGTTCTAAATATTTGATTCCTTTACCACTCCAATCTGAAAAGTTTATCATATTATTGTTTTGTAATATGTCAGGGTTGTTCCAGATAGGTGTACGTTTGCATGGGATTAATGAAGACCCGTCAATTTTAGAAACTCCCACCATGCTGTCAGAGAAGAGCTGATGTTGATGCTTTTAAAGCATTCATGTCGTTGGATGTTTGAGCTGATAAATGGTAGGTCTGAGATCTCTAGATTATTGCAGAGTGCTTGTTCTACATCTAGCCAAGGTTCATCTAAGAGGGTGTGTTTTAGCCATCCTGAGATAAACTGAAGCCTGTTGGCTAAGAAGTAGTGCTGAAAGTTAGGCAGTTCTAGTCCTCCTTTATCCTTGGTCTTTTGTAGTGTTTTTAAGCTTATACGTGGGGGTTTATTTTTCCAAAGGAATTTGGACATACATGAATCTAGAGATCTGAACCAATCTTGTGGCGGTTTAGTTGGGATCATTGAGAATAAATAATTTATTTTTGGTAAGACCATCATTTTTATAGCGGCAACCCTTCCCATGAGTGATATGGGTAGACATTTCCATCTAGCCAGATCATCTTCTACCTTCTTTAAAAGTGGGATATGGTTTAATTTAGTTAGATCTGCAAGCTTGGGAGAAACATTAATACCTAAATATTTTATATTTCCCGATTGCAGTGGTGTAGAAGAGGAATTATGGAAGGAGCAATTAATCGGTAGAACTGTAGATTTTGACCAGTTAATTGAGTAATCTGATATTCTTGCAAAAGAGTTTATCAATTCAATCACCCCAGAGATATTGGTTTGTGAATTTTGGAGAAAGAGTAACACATCATCCGCATAAAGGCTGATTTTATGTTCCACGTTCTTGCATTTTATGCCCTTAATTACTGAATTCTGTCTAATTGCTGCTGCTAGTGGTTCAATAAAAATTGCAAACAGTGAAGGGGAGAGTGGGCATCCCTGCCTGGTGCCCCTCAAGAGACAGAAGCTGGAGGATGTCTGGTCATTTGTTCTAACACAAGCTGTTGGGGAATTATATAATATTTTTAACCAGTTTATGAAAGAGGATCCAAAACCAAATTTGTGTAAAGTTGCAAATAGAAATTTCCAGTTAACTCTGTCAAATGCTTTTTCTGCGTCTAAAGAGAATATTGTAGTTTCTAGGTTTTTACTGTATGAGTAGTCTATCAAATTAAGTAATCTACGTGTATTTGTTGATGAGTGCCTACCTTTTATGAAACCAGTTTGGTCAGGATGAATTAAGAGGGGGGTTATTTTCTCCAGTCTCTTTGAGAGAGCTTTGCAGATTATTTTAAGGTCTACATTTATAAGGGATATTGGACGATAGCTTGAGGGATATACAGGGTCTTTGCCTGGTTTTAGCAGGAGATTAATGTTTGCAGAATTCATATTTGATGGAAGTCTGCCCTTTTCTTTAATTTCCAACAACGTTCTGTAGAAAACTGGTGCTAGAATCGACCAGAATTCTTTGTAGAATTCTGCAGGAAAGCCGTCTGGACCTGGAGCCTTATTATTGTGCATACTTATCAGGGCTTCCTGGAGTTCACCTGGTGTCAGTGGTGAATCCAGTGCCATTGCTTGAGTGTCCAATAATTTTGGAAGAGTTATGTTGTCCAAAAACTGATCAATTTCTTTTTTAGATGGGTTTATTTGTGGTGAATACAACGTTTTATAGAAATCCCTGAAAATGTTGTTTATTTGTATCGGTTCATATAATGTGTTCCCAGATGAATCTTGAACAGCACATATAGTTGTTTTTTCTTTATTTATTTTTAGCTGGTTTGCTAGAAATTGACCGGATTTATTACCATGTTCATAATTTTGTAGGCGTAGTCTTTGTACTAAGAATTTTGTTTTTTTATCAATTATCTCATTTAATTCTAGTTTTGTTTTGCGTATTTTGTTCAATGTTTCCTGATCTTGGTGGGACGCGTAGGCTTCTTCTAGTGATTTGATGTTTTTTTCTAATTCCTGAATATTTTTGTTTTCTTTTTTCTTTTTATGTGATGAGAAAGAAATTATTTGTTTAAGAAATTGTTTATTTTTTTTAGTTTCAAAGAGTTATTTAGTTTGCAAAGCATGTCCCTTGGTAATGACACCAGACTGCTGTGGGACTAAAGTGAAAAGCTTAAATGAAGCAGAGGTGAAGTCACAGTTCAGTCCGTGTGTCGTTCAGTGTCCCATATTACACATGACTACAGAGCCTTTTGATACTACACATATACTAAACTGTAGTGCAGAGGTAAGTTTGAGATCTTTGTCACAAATGATCCTTCAGTGATATAATGTGTTGCTTGTGTGGTTATTTTGGCTAATTCATGCCACAGTTTAAAGCAGGTGAAAGGCTCACTAACATAGTATGAATACTTCTAAATGTACAGTATCCTGTGGATAGTGTTGGCTTGCTGTGCACCATGGAGATCATAAGAAACTCCACACAGTTCTCATATTTTACTCTTGGTGCCTATGTTGATACACAGATGTTTAAATATTTATATTTCATGATTATTTTGTCTCTGTATGTGTTTACAGTAGGTTCCAATGTCCTGCTGATTGTGGTTATCTGTGTGAACAGAAGCTTACATGAACCTATGTACATGTTTCTGTGCAGCCTGTTTGTGAATGAGCTGTATGGTAGTACAGGGCTGTTTCCGTTCCTCCTGCTTCAGATCCTCTCTGATGTTCACACTGTTTCTGCTCCTCTCTGCTTCCTGCAGGTTTTCTGTATTTACTTATATGCAAGTGTAGAGTTTAGTAACTTAGCTGCCATGTCTTATGACAGATACATGTCCATCTGTTATCCTCTTCAATATCACACACTAATGATGTCTAATAAAGTTGCCCTTCTGATAGCTGTGACCTGGATACCCCCTTTACTTGCCGTTTGTGTCACAACATGTCTGAGTGCTTCATTGCAGCTCTGTGGAAATGTCATTAACAAAGTGTACTGCAACAATCACTCCATTATCAAGCTGGGATGTCATGGCACCACAGTTAATAATATCTATGAGCTCACTGCTGCCTCTGTCACAGTGTGTGTCCCACTATCTGTAATCCTGTACACCTACACAAGGATCCTGAAAATCTGTTTTTCTGGATCCAAACAGACCCGACAGAAAGCCGTCAGCACCTGCACGCCTCACCTCGCTTCTCTGCTCAACTTTTCTTTTGGGGTTTCCTTTGAAATACTACAGAGCAGGTTTGATATGAGCCATGTTCCAAACATGTTACGGATATTTTTATCAGTGTACTTTCTTACATGTCAGCCCCTCTTCAATCCTGTCATGTATGGCTTGAACATGTCCAAAATACGGACCATATGTAAAAATCTGCTCTTAGGTTATGTTGGGAAGAGCAGGATATTAATCAAAATTGTTCAGATTGAGAAATAAGAGATAAACTACACTGATATGAAGAATGAGCGTTTCTACATGTGACATATTGTTTATGCTTTGGAAATTTACCATTCGACAGCTGATGCAGACATGTCTAACAGTCATTGAAATCCGTCAAATAAAAATAATGGAGACGTAAAAAAATGAGGAAGTGCCTTCATTCCCAGACAGATTATTGAAAACTGTTTAAGTAATGAAAGAAAAGAAAATTGTTTCTGTGTTATTGCTGCTTGATGTGAATATTAACATTACGATACTTTATACTTGGACCACAGAAACGTCACTACACTAGTAATCAAAGCCATGCCTAAATCATTAGTATTAATTTTAGTATAATGTTATTTATATAGTCTAATATGAGCCATCTCAGGGCACTTGATGATGTAAAGGAAGACAACATTTTGAAAAGAACCTTAGGGAGCCACAGTTTGTGACAATAGGGTTGTTATACAGTGGTTGCAAAAGTATTCGGCCCCCTTGAACTTTCCCACATTTTGTCACATTACAGCCACAAACATGAATCAGTTTTATTGGAATTCCAGGTGAAAGACCAACACAAAGTGGTGCACACGTGAGAAGTGGAACGAAAATCAGACATGATTCCAAACATTTTTTACAAATAAATAACTGCAAAGTGGGGTGTGTGAATTATTCAGCCCCCTGAGTCAATACTTTGTAGAACCAGCTTTTGCTGCAGTTCCAGCTGCCAGTCTTTTAGGGTCTGTCTCTACCAGCTTTGCACATCTACAGACTGAAATCTTTGCCCATTCTTCTTTGAAACAGCTCCAGCTCAGTCAGATTAGATGGACAGCGTTTGTGAACAGCAGTTTTCAGATCTTGCCACAGATTCTGGATTGGATTTAGATCTGGACTTTGACTGGGCCTTCTAACACATGGATATGTTTTGTTTTAAACCATCCCATTGTTGCCCTGGCTTTATGTTCAGGGTCGTTGTCCTGCTGGAAGGTGAACCTCCGCCCCAGTCTCAAGTCTTTTGCAGACTCCAAGAGGTTTTCTTCCAAGGTTGCCCTGTATTTGGCTCCATCCATCTTCCCATCAACTCTGACCAGCTTCCCTGTCCCTGCTGAAGAGAAGCACCCCAGAGCATGATGCTGCCACCACCATATCTGACAGTGGGGATGGTTCAGAGTGATGTGCAGTGTTAGTTTTCCACACATAGCGTTTTGCATTTGGTCTCATCTGACCAGAGCAGCTTCTTCCACATGTTTGCTGTGTCCCCCACATGGCTTGTGGCAAACTGCAAACGGGACTTCTTATGGTTTTCTGTTAACAATGGCTTTCTTCTTGCCACTCTTCCATAAAGGCCAACTTTGTGCAGTGCACGACTAATAGTTGTCCTATGGACAGATTCCCCCACCTGAGCTGTAGATCTCTGCAGGATGGGGCAGAAGCGAGGCTGCGATATCGCGCCATCGGCCACTCTGGCCAACACCAGTAGGCGGTAGGGTAAAGTGTCTTGCCCAAGGACACAACGACCAGGACAGATCGAACTGGCGACCTTCCGGTTACAGATGTGCTTCCCAACCCTCTGAGCCACGGTCGCCCGGAAGGTACCATCTGTGCAGTCTGTAGATGTTGAATCTACTTAATTATTGTAGAAAAATAATTGATTTCTGAGCTTTTTTCACACATTAAAGTCGATTACGTTGATTAAGCATCACGAGGCAGAGGGAGGGGGGTGGTTGCCTATTTTTTTTGCTGGGAGTTGGCAACCCAGATAGTTAGGTTGTTTAATATTTCTGCTAAGTACTCTTTAAAATACCAGAATAGGGAGGATGGTGCAGGTTTAAGTTTGTTAGATTGATCAGTGTTGCTGAACTATAAAATATTTTGGGTGCAGTGTATTTTTTGCATACAGGGTTAGTGAGGGGGCAAACTCCACAAGTTTCTGAACACTTATAAAATGTGTTCAATGTGCTGCCCATTGTGTTGTATTGTCAATACAACCCTCTTCTCCCACTCTTCACACACTGATAGCAACACCGCAGGAGAAATGCCAGCACAGGCATCCAGTATCCGTAGTTTCAGGTGCTGCACATCTCGTATCTTCACACCATAAACAATTGCCTTCAGATGACCCCAAAGATAAAAGTCTAAGGGGGTCAGATCAGGAGACCTTGGGGGCCATTCAACTGGCCCACGACAACCAATCCACTTTCCAGGAAACTGTTCATCTAGGAATAATAATAATAATATAATAATAATAATAATAATAATAATAATAATAATACATTTTATTTATCAGCGCCTTTCAAGTCACCCAAGGACACTTTACAATAGGATAAAACACTTAGTAAAACAATGGCAGAATAAGAACAATAAAATAAAGCACAAGATAAAATGAACAAACAGTGGATTCACAGTGAGTATGCAGATTTGAACAGATGAGTTTTGAGTTGGGATTTAAACTGGGGGAGAGAACCAATGTTTCTTATAACTGGGGGCAGAGAGCTCCACAGCCTGGGAGCAGAGCAGCTCAAAGCTCTGCTTCCCATGGTGGTGAGGCAGAAGGAAGGTACAGTAAGCTGGATAGAAGAAGATCGAAGTGAGCGGGCAGAACAGGTGGTGGTTAACAGGTCAGAAAGGTAAGAAGGAGCGAGGTTATGAATGGCCTTGAAGGTGAGCAGAAGAAGTTTGAAAATTATCCGGAATTTCACAGGGAGCCAGTGAAGTTCCTGAAGAACAGGTGATGGTAGGAGGGGTTCTGGTGATAATGCGAGCAGCAGAGTTCTGAACCAGTTGAAGCTTATGGAGGGATTTTTGGGGGAGACCATGCA
>NW_024585221.1:0-6913 GCF_018398535.1 Haplochromis burtoni
AGAAATCCCTCCAGAGTAAAAATGGCCACCTGGACCTGTTTGTTCGCTTCCTTCATGGCCTCTGCTTGGAGTCCAACCAGAGACTCTTAGTAGGTCTGCTGGGTCAGACAGAGGTCAGTCCAGGAACCATCGAGAGAGTCATCAACAACCTGAAGAAGATGAACAGTGATAAAATCTCTCCTGACAGAAGCATCAACATCTTCCACTGTCTGATGGAGATGAACGATCTCTCAGTACATCAGGAGATCCAAGAGTTCCTGAAGTCAGAGAACAGATCAGAGAAGAAACTCTCTGAGATCCAGTGCTCAGCTCTGGCCTTCATGCTGCAGATGTCAGAGGAGGTTCTGGATGAGTTGGACCTGCAGAAGTACAACACATCATGGCAGGGACGACTGAGACTGATTCCAGCTGTGAGGAACTGCAGAAAGGCTCGGTGAGTCCAGATGTGATTATTAACCCTTTAAAGCCGGTCGGAGCGGGCACACTCCGTTTTGCGTAACTATTTTTAAATCCCGGTGGCACTGCAACCACGTATGCTAGCGCAATAATTCTTTTTGCATATGAAACCGGAGGAGTTGTACTTACATCTTATGCCATCAGCTTGTCCTAGGTCACGGTTTCCTTCCACATATAGCTTTGCAAAAATTGCATAAAAAGCACTTGCAGCAACAAAAACATAATATTCCAGAAACATACTTTGCCGATCCGATCAGCTGTTTGTAACACTTCCTACGTCCATCAGTGTGAGCTATCGCATGTCTGCCATGACCTGTCCGAAACCGGAAGTGACGTCATTTTGCGGAAATGTAGGTTTTTGTTGTTGTTTTTTTTTTTATCATCAGGGCCTTATGAGCCTATACTGGTGTTTTTAAAAGTTATGTTTGACTTTATGACTTTGTGTCATTTCTGGGATGCTTAGGACTCATATTGCACTGCTGGAAATAATTTATTTTGATGCATATGCTGTTTTTTTGCAAATTTACATTATAATATTTTCATTTTTCTTGCAGTATATGAAAATTGGTGTATTTCAAAAATAAAACTATGAAGACACTCAAAATAAATTTCCTGTGGTGCAAAACTATTGTTTTTGTATTTACAGTTTTGAGGGATAAGCCTCTTAAATGTCCCTAACTAGAAATATATGTTAAAAAAACAAAAACTATTTTTAATTTTTTTGTAGTTTTTTGCACTTTTTTGCAATTTATGTAATTACTATGCACTTAATGCATACATATTATTAAAACTTGGGCTATAATGGTTGTATTGATGTATATCAACTTGAAATGCTCCCAAAAATGGCACTACAGCATGTAAAAATATAATATAAGCTCTGGCGGACTTGGTTCTATGGTAGGTCTTAAAGGGTTAAACATTTTAGTTCTTCAGATATACACAGTAGTAAACACTTCATTAGTTTGAGTTTCTCAGATAAAATTATATTTTGTGTTGATCAGGAAATGTGTGTGTGCACTGAGCATGATCCTGCATTGGTACGCTGTGTTGTAGACTCAAATCTACATGTAGTACCTCTGTTGTTTCATTAGGGGGCAGTGTTTTAAATCTGCTGCTGCTGCTTGTTGGTCATTCAGGTGCTACTGTAGAAGACAGAAATACGAATCTATGAAAAGCTTCTTTGTAGTGAAGTGAACACTAATGTTAAAAACTGTGACAAATATCCAGAGCAGTCACCGTCTGAGCTTCTCCTCTGACTACAGACAGAACTACAGACACAGAGTTTAGTGGCATAAACATGATGAGTGAGCATGAAGGTGCTGAGGAAGACTTTGGATTTGGAATCATAAAGATCATAAAAATCATAAGACAAACTGATCCATGTCAGGTTATAACAATATTCAAAGTGAATACAGGCTGCTGCTGGACACAGACAGGTAACATCATTTTGACTTGCTGTCACCTGGATCTGGACTCATAAACACTGAAGCCCTGAACAGGAATACAAATCATTTTCTGCCAACTAGCGACACACCAGCAGATAATGGCTCAGAAAGCTAAAATGAGCCAATCATTTCTGTGTTTAGTTCCCCTGAAATCAGATCTGATAT
This sequence comes from Haplochromis burtoni, assembly GCF_018398535.1. NCBI lineage: Eukaryota > Metazoa > Chordata > Actinopteri > Cichliformes > Cichlidae > Haplochromis > Haplochromis burtoni. Next base: position 2,067 of record NW_024585221.1, read on the forward strand.
CAGCAGCTCTGAGTTCATTCATCATTATTGTCCAGTGATGAGATTTCTGCTCCGTTTGGTAACAGTCAGCAGGTTTTTCCTGCGTGTGGACGTGAACAGTCGTACCTGACAGCAGGTAGCAAACAGAGATCATCTTTCCAGCTGGAACTCTTCACTGAGCTGAACTCATTCAAAATGTTCTGGAGTCAAAACAGGAAACAGTCCAAATGTGTGTCTTCACTCTGACTCTGGATCAGATCTCAGTGACAGACTGTGGACATTATGGAAGCCTAAATGTGACACCATCTTCCTCCTTCATCTGCAGATTAAAGCCAAACAAAGATTCTCATTAAAAGTCTGCAGGTCTGAGAGAGACTCAATCGTTGTGTCATGTCAAACACAGTAAGAGGAGCTGAAGCACAGATGTGAAGAGCAGATTCATCAGATTATGACCTCACTCTGTTTTGTCTTCATATACATTCAGTCTGTGTTTATAATGCAGATTTTCTGCTTTTATAATAACACATTTTATATTTTCTATCATCACAGACTGACTCAGTGTGGACTCTCAGAGTCTCACTGTGAAGTTGTGGCCTCAGCTCTGAAGTCCAACCCCTCCCATCTGACGAGAGCTGGACTGAGTAACAACAAGCTGCAGGATTCAGAGTGAAGCTCTGTGTGCTGTTTCCTGGAGAGTCCAGAACTGTCGGACTGAAACTCTGAGGTGAGTTCACTGACTGCGGCTGTTGTTGTTTTTCTATATTTCAGGTCTTTGATTGATGTTTGAAACTTTCTTTAGTTCCTAAATGTTCAGGATGTGTCTGAAGACAAATGTGAAGAAGTTTGAGTGCTTTCAGAAATGTTGTCTTTGCTACCATCAGTGAGTGAAGAGGAAGTACTGTAGAGTGTGTGAGGGATGTGAATGAGGCTGTTGGAGATCTGATGATAGCAGATAAAAACAGGCTGCAGAGACTTTGAGCTTGTGTGGAAACAGAGAGAGAGAAAAGAAAGACATGAATGTCAAAGCTAATAAAGGTGAAGTTAGGAGCTGTGACGATGTTCATGTATCAGAAGCTGATCTGGCTGCTACAGAGACGACCCACACAGCTGCTGTGGTGAGGTGTGTGTTAAAGCAGAGGAACACAGAGCAGCCGAACACAGGCCCAAACATGACAGCAAAGCTCATCCTGCTCAACATTTCCTCACCAACTTTAATGGAAGTGTGATGTTTTCAGCTGGAGTGATGGTCAGGGTGGCCTCCCTCTCCTCTTCTTCTCCTCTTCCTCTTTCATTTGTAAAGCCACTTCTGCTGCTTTCATTCATTTGGAAGTCCTGTAGCTGAGTTTGGGAGAGACTAACAGCCTCGGCAGCAGAGGGGAGAAAGGCTGTAACACCACCACTTTACTCTGTTCTACCTGTCACATCATTTTATCTAAGTTGAACTAAACTTCACAACATTTCATCATATTTCCTCATAACCCTCTTTTGTCTGACCATTTGATCCCATTTGAATTTCCAATAAAGGATCCACAGAGTTTGGTGAAAATAATGAAATTAGATGTTTGTGTGAAAGTGCTGGAAACAAATTAGTGTGTGATGTTCTTTCAGTGTTGCACTTTGTAGACGCTCCCTGAGCACTGGTCTCACAGCCAGCTGCACATAGAGACCAGTGTTGTTAGTCCAGGTCAGAAGATGACTTGTTGGAATGAAAATGAGCTTGTAGTTTGTCTGCTTTAATAATGTGACTGGAAAAAGGTGTAGGACTTTAAATATGTCCATTTCTTTCACACTTCACCTTTAAAAGTGAAGCCTTCAAGGTGGTCCCTTGAAGGAAAGACATGACTTTTTCACTTTAATGTGAAACATTCAGAGTTTTTTTCTCTTGTTTGTTTGAAGCTGCTTCCTTTTGGCTTCAGCTGTTTGGAGTTTCCATTTTCTAAACTTCTACATTCTGAACCTTCTTCAGCTCTGAACAGATGATGAAACACTGAATGATTTCAAGCTCACACTTTGTCTAATAAACTTACATCTTTCATTCTTTATACAGCTTGAAGGACTGTGGTTTGTCAAAGATCAGCTGTGCTTATCTGGCAGCAGCACTGAAGTCCAACCCATCGTATCCCAGAGTACTGGACCTGAGTGGAGACTACAACAACCTGCATGATTCCGGAGTGAAGCAGCTGTGTGGTTTTCTGGAGAATCCACGATGTCGATTCGAAACTCTGAGGTCAGTCATCATGTTTTAGTTGTGCTGACACTGTGGATCGGTAGGCCCACAGACCCCTATACAGGAAGTCTTGTTCTACTCTTTGTAGAACATCTGATACCTGATCAGGGATCAGTATATAATGCAGAGTTCTGAGCTGACGTGTGTGAGGGGACTCGGGCAGCCTGACAGACTTAATGTCCATGTCTTCCCTGCTTATCCTGATACCAATTAACATGAGTGTCCTTGCAGGTCAGATCTTATCAGTCACACCTGTTAGTGCAGCTCTCCTCTAGATTGTAAGCTTAAACTTAAACGTGTTAAACTAAGATGGTTTTAGAAGCCTGCAGTGCAGACTTCAATTGAAGATATGACTTGGAAAGGCCAAAGTAACCTATTAGAGGTGTTTGCACTAACAAAGATTAATACTCAGATTTAAACCTTTGTTTCACAAAGGGTTAAAAAGTGAATGTACACAGTGAGGTTGGTGGTGAGATGGGCACTTCCAGCACTGTAGATATGCAGTTTTGCAAGTGTTTTTGAGTTTGCACGTGTTTTGGAGTTTGCACGTGCTTTGTCTCTAGGGGCCACCGTACCTAAGGACCCCAAAGCGCTTTACACATCCAGTCATCTACCCATTCACACACATTCACACACTGGTGATGGCAAGCTACATTGTAGCCACAGCCGCCCTGGGGCGCACTGACAGAGGCGAGGCTGCTGGACACTGGCGCTACCAGGCCCTCTGACCACCACCAGTAGGCAACGGGTGAAGTGCCTTGCCCAGGACTGTCCTACCCGGGGCTCCAACTGGCAATTTTCCGATTACAAGGCGACCTCCCAACTCTTGAGCCATGATTGCCCCACAGGCTATTAGCTGTTCTAAGTTAGGCCTGTCTCTAACATCATTATTTTCTTACTTTATTCTGATTTCATTTTCATTTCATTTTAGCCAAACTTAAACATCTTTAAATGTACTGGTTCTGTCATCATTAATTAAAAGTCAGTACATTCACCTATGAATCATAATTCTGTGTTTAACATATTATCACAGATGGACTCCACAGGAGATCTCCTTTATGAAGAAACTGTTTGTCCAACAGTGGGGAAACATTTCACAGAATATCTCAGAGAATATCTGTGAAGCAGAAGCTAAACATAATAATAGAAGACAAGCAAAATAATGATCCAAATCCTGCTGAGCCATCGTTTAAACATCACTATCAGACAGTAAAGGCTTCCAAAGACTGCTCACCTCTCACACTTAGTTAATGATGCTGGTGCTGTCCACAGATCAGCTGACCTGGTGAGTCTCCATGATCAGATTTGTTTTTTGGAGATAAAGACTGAGCCCTTTAGAGCTTCAGTTCTCCAGAGCAGCAGGATGTCTGAGGTCTGCAGAAACACAAAAACGTAGCAGCTAAAAATAGTTGTTCAAAGAAAATGAGGTGGGAGCTGCTGATTCCTGAGGTACACGTTGTAGCGGTTTATGGAGCATGCACAGCGGTGTCCACACTGAGCTTTGTTGTGAGCGTGTGGACTCGTCTGCAGAACATTTCCAGTACAATAACCAGCTGTACATGCACCCCAAGCAGCAGCTCAAAGCTCACCTCAAAGACATTTAATAGGAAGGACGACTCAGATATCACGGGTCCAGCTGTGACCGTGTCCACAGCAGAGTGTGACCGAGGCTTAATGCTAACACACATGAAGCTAATACCACCACGAGCAGCTGCTCAGTGGATTTGGAGGAGAAATGTCTCCAGCTTCTCACAGGCAGTATGCAGAATGTGGATCTCCGCAAAGACTGTGGAGACCTCGTCCCAGACTCTAAATCCACACTTGTCTGCACAAAACGTCTCACATGTTCCCATCACAAGTGTCTTCTAAGTGAAGCTACCAGGTTCAGGTCCAGCTCTGTTTATCTGGGGCTGCAGCAGATGAGTGATCCATCCTTACTAAGCAACACAGACACCAGATATGCCAACACAGCACCATACAACACAAGAAAGACATCCAAAGAATTCTCTCTGCATTTCTGTGGCTGATGCTGCTTGAAGGAAGCTGTTTGAAACGTTGTTGTTCTGCACTTTGGGACCAGAAGAGGAAACTGAAACTCTGTGCAGAGGGTTCAATAGAAGCAGCCATGCGCTGTAAGTGTCTGCTGTACAGGGATGCTTGTTCAGCTGTGGCTCAGCACAGTTTCACAGTGTGGCTCAATAAAAGCAGCAGGAAATACAAGCATTATCCTTTCGGCAGTGTGGAAATAAGAAATTTTCATGTAATGTGACAGACACTGGAGCTCTTTCACTCACAGCTTTACAGTTTCAGCTTCAAATTTCAGTTTTTTTGTGCAGCTTTAGTGTCACAGTCCCACTGTGGCCTCCTGAACTGGGAGTTTGTTTTGTTTTGGACTCTGAGAATTCCTGTTCAGTTTTTATTTTTTTTATTTCACACAGCAAAACTTGACAACTTGACAACTTTTCATCTTTTTATGATAAATGTACGACTTTAATGTGAAACATTCAGAGTTTTTTCTCTTGTTGTGTTTGTTTGAAGCTGCTTCCTGTTGGCTTCAGCTGTTTGGAGTTTCCATTTTCTAAACTTCTACATTCTGAACCTTCTTCAGCTCTGAACAGATGATGAAACACTGAATGATTTC
>NW_024585221.1:7273-9529 GCF_018398535.1 Haplochromis burtoni
ATTGACTGTAGCAGAACAAAGGTCGTGTCCAAATTCATGGGCTGCATCCTCCTGAGGACCCGGCCTTCGCGGTCTACGTGGGCCAGGTCCTCAGAAGGTCAGGTAGGCCAGAAGTAAACTGCTGTGAAATGGGACGGTCTAGCCTGCTGATTAGTGTCACCGCTGTCCCGGTGGAGTTTAATAAACTCGGCCGTCTGCTCCTTGCTATCTAAAATATAACAGGACACTGGCGTAAATTCTCAACCGTCTCACACTTCTGTTTAATCAGTTTTCTGTTTTGACGTTTATTCAGCTGTGTAAAAACCACCCGATGGATTAATAAAGTTTTATTCAATCTAATCTAATAACTTTAATCTCAGCCAAACCGATTTACTTACAAATAAAACACAGAAAAAAGCCAAACAATAAAATTTTTAGGTTATCTAAGTGACTTACATATTACGTTTAACCTGAGTAGTGAAAGTCCGCAATGATCTGAAAACAATGTGCCGTTCTTGGCAGTTCTAGTGACCCTCGAGCTCCCGGCTTGCTATCGAGCGGGTGGGTAACAGATGTCTCCGATAACGTCGAAGCACTATTGCAAATATGCGATATCTTGATAAACCGAGCAGATATTTGAAGTTTACACACCCACATTCTTGTCTGACAATATGTTTAAAGTTTATTTTGTGACCCAGAAAGAGTAATAAGAGTAATTTTAAAATGTAGTAGCGGCCGCCATTATTGGAAACTGGAATTGGCTGAGCCGCGCTATGAATTCTGGGATACGGTGGGCCACGAATGACACGCCCGACCCATCCTTCAAATTCGGGGAAATGAAGGACTCATTTGTCGGCTGTCAGTTTTCTGTGGAATGAAGCTAACAGCAGGATAATCAGATGCTGACCGATAGGCAAGGCAAGTTTATTTATATAGCACAATTCAACAACAAGGTGATTCATAGTACTTTATAGAGACATTCAAAAACAAAAACAAATAAAAAGCATGATTTAAAATTGATTAAAAAAACAGTAGATAAAATCAGTAGTTAAAATGTAAGTTTTGAAATTTAAGCTTAAAAGTGTGGATTTGGGGTTTTATTCAAATGCAGCTGAGAACAGGTGAGTCTTCAACCTGGATTTAAATAAACTGAGTGTTTCAGCTGATCTGAGGCTTTCTGGGACTTTGTTCCACATATATGGAGTATAAAAGCTGAATGCAGCTTCTCCGTGTCTGGTTCTGACTCTGGGAACTGATTAAAAAACCGGATCCAGATGATCTGAGGGATCTGGAAGGTTCATAGTGGGTCAGGAGGTCTGTTAAATCCTCCCAATTCTTTCGATCTTTTGGCTGAAGGAAGGACAGTACTCGGTGTATAAATGCTCAATCAACAATCCTTTATTCCATACAATTCAACACTTAGAGAGCAAATACCATCCGGATGGGGAGACATGCATAAAGAGGGTCACAGCAAATCTCAAACTGGTGGAGGGTTACTCAAGCTCTTATAGCCTCTAGTGGCCCCCACCTTGTCATAATACTCACACGGCGCCCAAGTTATGACCTCTGCTCCCCGTTTATCTGCTTCCAACAAGGGGGTGAAGCTCCTATGGAATGTGCTTTGTGCTCTCTTCTTAACTCAGCAGTATGAAATGTCATGAGACAGTGTTACGGCCCTAGCAGGGCCGCCTCCTGAAGTTGTCTGTGTGGGCGTGTCCGACCATCTCTCCTGCCTTAGTTGCCACCTTTCTTTTGTGCAGCTGACTCTCGTCAGTAATTAAAAGTATTTAAGCCCAGGGAAAGGTGAGCTCTGGGCCAGAGTGCCATTAGTGTGGTTGCAGCTAGTGAGCTGTGTGGTTGCAGCTAGTGAGCAATGCTTGAGTTGTTTGTTTTCCTTAAATAGTGATAGCGGCTTGTCCGTCTCTTTTAGTTGAGCTACTTTAATAAAACTATTTAATTTAACCCTTTTGCCTCCTTGACTCTTTTTCCTGACCCGGACACTTTTTGTTACTTCCCCCTCACCGCCTAGACCCCTCAGGGGAACGTAACAGACAGTGTAACTCATTCACAGTAAATCAACAGTATAGGATAATACAAACCTATCTAATGATTTTCACATTCTTTTTAATTCAGCAGTATAATGCAAACTAGAACTACGGCTACATACTAATTATACTCTCTATAATAAGAAGTATGATGCGGCTTACAGCAGTATAATGATTCACTCATTTCGATTACAGGCATAGGATAACATATGATAGAATAATAATCTCACAG
>NW_024585222.1:0-7716 GCF_018398535.1 Haplochromis burtoni
TTCTGTTGCAGTCTGCAATTTTGTTGAAGAAAGATGTTGAATCTATTTAATATTTCTTGAAAAATAATTGATTTCTGTGCATTTTTTTTCACACTGCATCAAATTAAGGTTGATTACGTCGATTAAGCATCATGAGGTGGAGCGTGAGGGGTGGTTCCCTATTTTTTATTTATTTATTTTTGTTGTTGCTGGGAGTTGGAACCCTATTAGTTAGGTTGCTTAATATTTATGCTAAGTACTCTTTAAAATACCAGAATAGGGAGGATGGTGTAGGTTTAAGTTTATTAGATTGATCAGTATTGCTGAACTATGAAATATTTTTTTTTTGCATACAGGTATAACAGAATAGCTTTAGTGTAGTTGTTGTTTTAAACTTGAGTATGAACTTATACAAAATGCAGCAAGATATTTAAAAAAACAGTTTTGTTGATTAAAAAACACTATATCGGATTCATATCGGTATCGGCAGATATCCAAATTTATGATATCGGTATCGGACATAAAAAAGTGGTATCGTGCCATCTCTAGTCTTAGCTTATAATTTTAATCCTTCAAGCTCGGGTCCTCTACCAGAGGCCTGGGAGCTTGAGGGTCCTGCGCAGTATCTTAGCTGTTCCCAGGACTGCGCTCTTCTGGACAGAGATCTCCGATGTTATTCCCGGGATCTGCTGGAGCCACTCGCCTAGCTTGGGAGTCACCGCACCTAGTGCTCCGATTACCACGGGGACCACCGTTACCTTCACCCTCCACATCCTCTCGAGCTCTTCTCTGAGCCCTTGGTATTTCTCCAGCTTCTCGTGTTCCTTCTTCCTGATATTGCTGTCATTCGGAACCGCTACATCGATCACTACGGCCGTCTTCTTCTGTTTGTCTACCACCACTATGTCCGGTTGGTTAGCCACCACCATTTTGTCCGTCTGTATCTGGAAGTCCCACAGGATCTTAGCTCGGTCATTCTCCACCACCCTTGGGGGCATCTCCCATTTTGACCTCGGGACTTCCAGGTTATACTCGGCACAGATGTTCCTGTACACTATGCCGGCCACTTGGTTGTGGCGTTCCATGTATGCCTTGCCTGCTAGCATCTTGCACCCTGCTGTTATGTGCTGGATTGTCTCTGGGGCATCTTTACACAGCCTGCACCTGGGGTCTTGCCTGGTGTGATAGACCCCAGCCTCTATGGATCTTGTGCTCAGAGCTTGTTCTTGTGCTGCCATGATTAGTGCCTCTGTGCTGTCTTTCAGTCCAGCTTTGTCCAGCCACTGGTAGGATTTCTGGATATCAGCCACCTCCTCTATCTGCCGGTGGTACATACCGTGCAGGGGCCTGTCCTTCCATGATGGTTCCTCGTCTCCCTCCTCTTTCTTGGGTTTCTGCTGCCTGAGGTATTCACTGAGCACTCGGTCAGTTGGGGCCATCTTCCCAATGTATTCTTGGATGTTCGTTGTCTCATCCTGGACTGTGGTGCTGACACTCACCAGTCCCCGGCCCCCTTCCTTCCGCTTAGCGTACAGCCTCAGGGTGCTGGACTTGGGGTGAAACCCTCCATGCATGGTAAGGAGCTTTCTTGTCTTTATGTCAGTGGCTTCTATCTCCTCCTTTGGCCAGCCTATTACCCCAGCAGGGTACCTGATCACGGGCAGGGCGTACGTGTTGATGGCCCGGATCTTGTTCTTACCATTCAGCTGACTCCTCAGGACTTGCCTGACCCTCTGCAGGTACTTGGTGGTTGCAGCTTTTCTAGCGGCCTCTTCATGGTTCCCATTTGCCTGCGGGATCCCCAGGTACTTGTAACTGTCCTCTATGTCTGCAATGTTGCCTTCTGGTAGTTCAATCCCCTCAGTTCTGACTACCTTCCCTCTCTTTGTTACCATCCGACTACACTTCTCCAGTCCGAACGACATTCCAATGTCATTGCTGTATAGCCTGGTAGTGTGGATCAGTGAATCGATGTCTCGTTCACTCTTGGCATACAGCTTGATGTCATCCATGTACAGGAGGTGGCTGACAACTGCTCCGTTCCGTAGTCGGTATCCGTAGCCAGTCTTGTTAATGATCTCACTGAGGGGGTTCAGGCCTATGCAGAACAGCAGTGGGGACAGAGCATCTCCTTGGTAGATCCCGCACTTGATGGTGACTTGTGTTATGGGCTTGGAGTTGGCCTCTAGTGTTGTACGCCACATCCCCATTGAGTTCCTGATGAAGGCTCTTAGGGTCCCATTGATCTTGTACAATTCTAGGCATTCCAGTATCCAGCTGTGGGGCATTGAGTCATAGGCCTTCTTGTAATCAATCCAGGCAGTGCACAGGTTGGTCAGTCTGGTCTTGCAGTCTCGGCTGCATATGAATATTTGTGATGTGTGCCTTTTGTTGTAACAGTAGATGCACCGACACTGGATATAAGAAAACACTATAAAGATCGATGTTGCACATTGTGAGTTGGTTTTTCAGCTGTTCGAATCCTTCTGCGATATTCTGTGGCTCCCTCAGGTTTCAGCGATGTGAAGACGGTGTGCGAGAGAACAGACAGATGACTCTTTGTACCTGAGTAGTTATTTAATGCCTTAGTCTTTATATAATATTATACTATTATTATATATACTATATAATACAATTTATTATTATTCTTTTTTTTTAATTATTCAGCCTTTCTGGAGGAGCAGCATCAGTGTAAAAGCTGGCTGTCAACATCAGAGAAACCACGTCTTTTGGGGTAATGCCATGTTTTCATTGGGGAACTGACAGTGCACATGCTGGCACTCACACATTCAGTATGCTCCTTTCCATCTCTGCTTTTTTTTCTCTCCCCCCCTCTACAAAAATTTAAAAAAATATATGCATACATGCACACAGCCCACATTGTTGCCTTGCTTACTCAGATTTGTATGTGATGCATTTAACATCTAGACTCTGACATCTGCATACGTAGCATGCTGGCTGCTGTGTAGAAGATGGGAAAACATCAGAAGAGACATTAGACTTTATATATGTACGTGTGTAAAAGCAGTGTGTGTGTGCGTGTGTGTGTATGTGTGTGATATAATGATCCATTCTTCTTTCTTCCAGGAGAAATGGTATATTTCAGAACTCTGCAGTAATGGTAGTATGCATATGTATATTCAGTTAGGCTGTTTGAATATACAGGCCTTGTTAACTCCCATTGCATTACTGGTGAAAAAGATAAGTATTAATGACACTGGCAATTGTTTATCTACTGTGGCAATTTTGTACTGGCTAAGTGTTCCAAGATTGTGTAATGAGCACTTAAAAAAAATGTTATAATAAATATTTCCCTAGCATCAAATTAAGAATAAGTAACAGAAAGAAAACAAACCAAATTAAAAAAAAATTGTGTGAGTGGCCAGAAAAGACCTTTTGCTGTTTGTGTTTCTCCTCTGGAAGTCCTTAATTTGCCCACTACTTTTTGACAAATAAAGCACTGAGCTGTCTCTCAAACGACTCTCTCTTAGTAACCATGACCAGTGGCAGCTAGTAATGATATTGGGTGGGTGGGCATAAAAAAATGCATTACACTATAGCAGCCACACTGATACCAGCCTTATTACATGCTGTCATAGTACATGTTCTGGCTCCTTAAGAGTCACCACTCACGTTATGTAGTGTTATACAAGTTCATGCAATCTTTATTCGTTTCTGGCACACTGTTCATTTTATTTTGACATTCTACCGGAAGTGCTACTTCTCATTACTTCCTGTCTAACGGGAGAAGGACAGTTTGCTACTCCTGTGCCTGCCTATGCTGCCTCTTAAGCCAGCACAGTCTGTAAGTTGGCAGTAATGTTGTGTTTTACCGGTGAATGTTTAGCACTAACTGCCGTGTGTTGTTTGTGATATTTTGAGAAGGTAAATTGACTCAATGTTGTGCTTTATTAGTCATTAGCCTAAACGCTAATTAGCGCTAGCTAACCGCTAACGTTAGCTTGTTAGCTTGTTTCGTTCTGCTTTGCTTTGCATAGTAACAGGTCATAGTATCTTCTAATTGTAAGAATGTTTGCTTATATTAGCTCACATGGGATATTTTGTGTTTGTTTACAGTTTTACCATTCATCCATTCATGTATTTCGACAAAGCCATGCTATGCATCCAATCAAATAAATCCACCAGAAAGGAACAACGGTGTGGTTTTTCTACATGGGATGATGGTTGTCTGTCTGCCTAGTTAAGTGCGAGGGCAGAACAGTAAAAAGACTGGCGAAACGGCTACTTCAGGAGGCAGTCTTCCAGACATCTGACCCAGACGCCACTATGCTGTCAGCAGAGGAGGAGCAGCTGGAGGTACGGTCCACCTGCTCTGGATCAACATCCAGATCCCGCAGCTCACTCGCCAAAGCAGCAGTCGAAGCACGGGCAAAGGCCGAAGCAGCACGCGCCAGAGCAGAGTTTACACGACGGGAGATTGAGGTGAAAATGAGGCAAGCAGAGTTAAGTGCTACATTAGAAGCACTAAAAGAAGAAAAGGAAGCAGAAGCTGCGCTCGCTGAAGCCAATGTATTTGAAGCAGCAATAGCAGAGGAGGTAAGCGGGGAAATGTGGTCATCTCGCGTGTCAGAAAAACAATATGGGGAATCACGACAGGGTCAAGAGAACTCACAACCAGCGCTGAACTCTCACGCTCTACTCCAGCTTCCAGCTTCAACCCAGTCATACAGACTACAGAGTTATCTTGGATATTCTTCACCAGAGCATCGCAGAGAAGACTTGCCGGACCCCAAACACTTTACGCCGATAAAACAATGTGACATCAGACCAATCCCTGATCCAGCCACTTCACCTCAATATGTCCCACAGGTAAATCAACAGGACATCAAATATGAGATTGGCAGCCATCTGACACCAGCTGCTGATACCCAAGAAAAATGTGGCCAAAGGTATGTAAGTACCACACCGCAACCTATGAGCTTTTCCCCTTACACTCCACCTTTCCAGCCAACGCAATTCAACAACGGGAACAGTGACTTTGCTAATCTCGCTAAGTTTCTGGCAAAAAGAGAATTGGTGGCAGACGGTCTGACAAAGTTTACGGACAGAGCAGAGGACTACTGGGCATGGAGAGCTTCTTTCTGTAACGCTATTGAAGGGTTAAGCTTAAAGCCTAGCGAACAGTTAGATTTGCTCACCCGGTGGCTTGGAGAAGAGTCGTCTAAGCATGCCAAACGTATACGCTCTGTCCATCTCAACAATCCAGCAGAGGGCCTACGTCGAGTTTGGACACGGCTACAAGAATGTTATGGCACCCCAGAGGCTATTGAGAAGTCGCTCCTTGACAGACTTGAACGCTTTCCTAGAGTGTCAAACAAAGACCCCCAGAATCTCAGAGAACTTGGCGACCTACTTTCTGAAATTGATGCAGCCAAATCAGATGGCTCTTTACCTGGGCTAGTGTATTTGGACACATCACGTGGCATTGCCCCGATAGTTGATAAGTTGCCAACAAATCTTCAAGACAGGTGGATGTCAGAGGGGACTAAATACAAGCAGAGACATGATGTATATTTCCCTCCATTCTCATTCTTCTGTCGCTTCATACAAGATGAAGCGAAAATGAGAAACGACCCCAGTTTTAAGTCTACTGTATCAGGTCCCACATCCTATCCAACAACTCACGACAACCACTATACAAGATTTGCCAAGTCAAGACCGCCTGTTGCCGTCCACAAAACAGAGGTAAACAAAACTCACAAACCAAGCTTAGGCAGCACGAGTGAGTTCACAAACAAACTGTGTCCCATCCACAAGAAACCGCACCCGTTAAAGAAGTGTAGAGGTTTCAGGGAAAAGACACTAGATGAGCGTAAGGCATACCTCAGGGAACACAACATCTGTTTTAGGTGCTGCGATTCCTCAGCTCACCAAGCTAAAGACTGTAAGGAAGAGATTACTTGCCTAGAGTGCAACAGCAACAAACACGTTGCAGCGCTGCATGCAGGTCCAGCTCCATGGACACAAAACACAAAAGCTCAAAACATTGCCCCAGACCAGGACAGGGAGGAGCATGGCGGGGAGAGTAGCCTAGACTTGGAGACTAGCTCAGCATGCACTCAAGTTTGTGGGGACTTAGGTGGGGGGCGTTCCTGCTCCAAAATATGTCAAGCCTACATTTATCCAAAGGGGCATCCAGACAAAAAGGTCAAGGTTTACGCTATCATAGATGACCAGAGCAATAGGTCATTAGCGAAGTCAAATCTTTTCGACACCTTTGGCATCCCAATGAGCAACCTAGCGCCATACACACTTAAGACATGTACAGGGGTTTCCACTACAAATGGCCGCTTAGCTGAGAACCTCTTTATACAGTCCGTTGATGGCCAGTTCAGCTCTCCTCTGCCTTCTTTGCTCGAGTGTGACTCACTCCCAGACAACAAGAATGAAATACCAACGCAAGAGATTGCCCTAGCCCATCAACACCTCAAACACCTAGCAGATCATATGCAGCCCCTAGACCCTGAGGCTGACATTATGTTGCTGTTAGGCCGAGACATAATACAAGTGCACAAAGTGTATGAACGAGTGAATGGACCAGTCAATGCTCCATTTGCCCAGAGACTTGCACTTGGGTGGGTTATTGTAGGTGATGTATGCCTAGGAGGAGCCCATAAGCCAGCCATCATAGGCACATACAGAACGAGTGTTCTAGAGAACGGGCGTCCAAGTCTCCTAACACCCTGTCAAAACAGCTTTCATGTCAAAGAGCAGTCACACAACAAATCCTGGGACACTCACAGTTCATGTCAAATAGGGAAACACATATTCCAGCAAAGTGAAAAGGACGAAGAGCTAGCCCCTTCCCTTGAGGACCAAGCCTTTCTGGAAATTATGGAAAGAGACTTTTACCAAGACGATGCAAATAGCTGGACAGCTCCACTTCCTTTCCGTACACTGAGAATCCGCCTCCCAAACAACAGAAACCAAGCACTCAGCCGCTTAGAGTCGTTGCGCCGCACATTAAATAAATGCCCTGAGATGGAGAGACATTTTATGGATTTTATGCAGGGGTTGTTTGACAGGGATCACGCCGAACCAGCACCAGCTGGTTCCAAGAAGGAGAAGAATGCTGGTATCTGCCCTTCTTTGGCGTTTATCACCCGCAGAAGCCCAGGAATATCAGGGTGGTATTTGACTCAAGTGCTAAGTTTCAGGGAGTGTCCTTAAATGATGTGCTGCTCAAAGTTCCAAATATGAATAACAGTCTGATTGGGGTGCTCATCCGCTTCAGAGAAGAAACGGTGGCTGTCACAGCGGACATACAACAAATGTTCCACTGCTTTCAGGTGCGAGAAGACCACAGGAACTTCCTCCGGTTCCTTTGGTACCGCAACAATGACCCAAGAGAGCCAGTTGTCGAGTACAGAATGAAAGTGCACGTGTTCGGCAACGGCCCTTCCCCAGCGGTGGCAATTTTCGGTCTGAGAAAGGCAGCACACCTGTTCGACACACAGCACTATTCAGAGGCCAAACAGTTTGTTCAAAGACATTTCTATGTCGATGATGGACTCAAATCCCTCCCTACAGAGTCAGAGGCAATTAAGCTCCTCAAAGACACACAGGAGCTGCTCGCTGCGTCCAACCTGAGGCTCCACAAAATAGCTTCAAACAGCCCAAATGTCATGAAAGCATTCTCTACTGTAGACTTGGCAAGCGGGCTCAAGGACATAGATTTCAACACAGAGTTTCCTCCAATGCAGAGAAGCTTAGGAG
>NW_024585222.1:8505-9527 GCF_018398535.1 Haplochromis burtoni
GGAGCTGACAAAAGAGACTTGTGGGTGGGATGAGACTCTTCCAGAGGGCATGTTCAAGGAGTGGACAGAATGGAAGAATGCTCTCAAACAACTCGAGCAAATCCGTATCCCGAGGCCATACCTCTCCTTCTCCTTTCTTGGTGCAAAGCACAGAGAAATCTGTGTCTTCTGTGATGCATCAACCCAGGCTATTGCAGCTGTGGCTTACCTGAAGTTAACGAACAGAAATGGTGAGACAGAGTCTGCGTTCATATTCGGGAAAGCCAAACTTGCCCCCAAGCCTGATCTTACCATTCCCAGGCTCGAGCTGTGTGCATCGGTGTTAGCGGTGGAAGTTGGGGAGCTAATCAGAGATGAAATGGACATTCAGATTAGGAACATGCGCTTCTTCTCCGACAGCAAAGTCGTTCTTGGCTATATCTACAATGAGGCAAGAAGATTTCATGTTTTCGTGAACAACCGGGTGCAATGCATCAGACGAGCAACAGTACCAACTCAGTGGGGCTATGTACCCTCGATGCACAACCCGGCCGATCACGGATCCAGATCTCTACCTGCCAAAAAACTGTTATCAAGCACATGGTTGAAAGGGCCGGAGTTTCCCTAAAAGCCCTTACAGAGCAACTCATCAGATACATTCCAACTTCAAAACCCCGACTCAGACATTGAAGTTCGTCCCTTGATCACTGCCATCATTCAAACATCATGCCCCTGTTTAAAGACTGCAAACTTAGAATCTTTCTCCAGCTGGCAGTCCCTTACCAGGGCAGTTGCACGTTTGGCACACATTGCACGCACCTTTAAGGTAAAGCAATCAGACGGACAATGTAAGGGATGGCATATATGTCATGAACTCACTACCTCAGATTTTGAGCAAGCAAGAGAGACGGTTATAAAAGCAGTCCAACAAGAAAGCTTTCCAGAGGAACTCAAACAAATAGAGTCAGGGAAGGACATCCCAAAGAAAAGCTTAAAGCTTTCTCCCTACCTTGACAAATCAGGCCTCCTGAGGCTTGGCGGAT
>NW_024585223.1:0-5722 GCF_018398535.1 Haplochromis burtoni
TTCAGGCTTCCTGTTCTACATTAACTTTACATCCAGTCAACTCAAATTTATTGGTTAACTGACCAAACTGAACACCAATCCTCTCTCACATTTGCCTAAAAACATCTTGATGATCACCAAGAGCTGTGCTGACTCACTGCACTAAACTCTCCTATAGTGAGAAACGAATTTCAGAAAAACACCAGTATTAAAGTCAAACATGATGCTGTTACTGTGATGGTCCAGAGTTCTTTTACTGCTTCAGGACCTGCATCAAGCCATGAGCTCCTAAGCTTCAGTTTAATCACACTTGGGATTCACAGCAGGAAATTGATCTGAAGCAAACAAGCAAGTCCAACTCTGAATAAAATGAAACTCTTGGTGTAGACTAATCAGAGTCTGGACTTTAATGAAATTGAGGATTTTACATGACTTGAAAACCTTATATTGGACCTTAATGAAAATAATTCTGAAGGTAGAGTGGACAACCCCCCCGTGATGTAAATCAGTCACTACTAGTTATCGTAAATGCTTAATGGTACTTGTTGCTATCAGGGCCTCCACAGCTGGGTATTAGACTGCAACATGATTTTACATTAGGCCAGGTTATTCTGGTTTGATTTTCTGTGCTTCATAAATAAAATCATCTTGTATTTATCCAGGTTATCCTTGTTAGGTGATTTGAAACATTTAAATGTGACAAAGAAGCATAAACAAGATAAATCTGCAAGGAAGAAAGACTTTTCTTAGCACTGGACCTCAGACAAACCTTTACTTACCAGACTTGAGACGATCAGATCAGCAGTCTAAAGAAAGGAAACAATACATCAGATCACTGTGTAATGACTGTTGAGCCTCTTCACACACAATCCAATTTACTGTGACATAAAATAAATAGTAAAATCCTCAATTTCTTCAAGAACTTACTATAGTCTAAAGAGGACAAACAATAGCTGCAGTCTCAGATGGCTATAATGCATCATTAATGCATTCTTACTACATGCCAAATCATAACATTTGTGTTATGTTAAAGTATTACTACTAATTGGAGGAATTTCTGTCATGTTACAGTATATGTGCTAAATATAGTATTTCTGCCAAATCATACTATTTCTACTATGTTATATTTTTCTTTCTAAATACAGCATTTCTGCTATATAATTGTATTTCTGCTTTTTATACTATTTGTGCCTAACATAGTATTTCTGCTAAATTATAGTATTTCTGCTTTTTATACTGTTTGTGCCTAATATAGTATTTCTGCTTTTTATAGGATTTGTGCTTAACCTTCAGAGGTCCTTAGGGACATTTATTGTCTTTTGCATTTTTAATTTAATATAGTATTTCTGCTAAATTATAGTATTTCTGCTTTTTATAGGATTTGTGCTAAAACATAGTATTTCTACTAAATGTAGTATTTATGCTTAATCATACTATTTCTGCTTTTCATAGAATTTGTGCCTAATATAGTATTTCTGCTAAATTACAGTATTTCTGCTTTTTATACTATTTGTGCTAAAACATAGTATTTCTACTAAATGTAGTATTTATGCTTAATCATACTAGTTGCATATTGGGGAATTCGTGGCTTCTAAGTCAACAAGTCATCCATGTCATATATCTCTAAAAATTCACATTTTAATGATAAATTGTCAACACTTGAAGATTCCCCCATCTCTTCTGAACAAAACGGTGCAGTGACCGTTCTAGCCCTTACGGTTAGGAAATTATAGTTCATTTGTTTTGAGGGGAATCCTTAATGGATAATGTTTATGTGTATATATATATATATATATATATATTATATATATATATATATATATATATATATATATATATATATATATATATATATATATATATAATAAATATCCTAAACTACTTTCTATATAATATATATAATGTTTTTTTGTTGTTTTTTTTTTTTTTTTTTTTTTTATTTGCTTTAAAACATCTTTGCAGACTGACTGTCCTGGACTGGTTGTTTTTTTGTTTTTTTTTTCAGGTCTGGTGAACTCAGCTCTTTGGTGTTGGTGTTCAGGAGTAGAGCCTTCTAATAATATTTATTCAACTTATAGAATTAAAGTTCTGCTAGTTTTTTCTGTAGCAAATAATATTGTATAAAATATTTAAAATTACCTACATTTTTTATGTTTACAATGCCCATTGTGTGTAATACTGGAATTTCCTACGACCCGTGAACGCCTCATCTTCTTACCTGACTGCCGGACATCCGCCTTTCTGCACACTTCGTTGAGTCCGCTCTGGGTGAGTGCTGCTGCCTCTGCTTCTCCTCTCCTCTTCTAAATGTCTATACTCTGTTTGCGCGATTTAACAAGTTCTTGTTAGTGATTTATAAAGCCAGCCGAGGTATAACTCATGTTAAAGTAACACAATGGTTGCTTTTTAGTGAAAAGTTGTCATTTTTGTATGTAAAAGCAGTGTTTGATGAGCTAAAGCTAACAACCCAATGCTAACGACTAGCGTTCTTATGAGCCCAGTGTGAAATGAAGATTTGACGGTAAACCACGGTTATTGTGTTGTTTTATTAATTACATTTGGTGTGTTCTGTTTGTCAGTCTGTTACATAAGGTGCAGTTAGTTCTCTTCACAAATCAGTTGGTTAAAACAGCCTCATTCTTTATGCTGTAAAGTTTTTAACGAACCGCCATCTTAGATTCAGTGTCAGCTGTCGGCAAGATCAAAGGAGCCATTTTACCGCCTCTGACCGAACACGGGAGAAAAAGAGTCACGTTTGTCCAGGTCTTGTGGATTAATTAAGAGAAAGGAGGGGGGGAGAAACTGAGGATTAAACATAGGCTATGTCCCCACATACACGGGTATTTTTGAAAACTGAGACTTTACGTTTTCGTTTTAAAAAACAATCCCGTCCACACATAAATGCAGAAATGAAGGAAAACTCTGCTAGGAACATCCAAAAGCAACAGGTGGCGATATATTCCTAACCGTGTAGAAATGTTGGCCAATCAGAAGTCTAGAAGCCTCGGTGGGAAATAGCAAACAAAGATGGGGCATAAAAGCAGAACAGAGTCATATGTGTGGGGGGACAGTAACTGTGTGTGTATATGTAAGCATTTAAACACTGCAGAGAGAACAATTAACAGTAACCGTATTGTAGAAATGCATTTCATGAAACAATAACGTGGCGCACAGTGTGACGTCAAAAAAGGCGCTGCGTTTTCTCCGTGTCCCTGTCCACACATAAATGCAAAAACGGAGTTTTCGAAAATATCCTGGCAAGCGTTTTTAGTTTTTCAGTGACCGAAAACGCCGTTTAAGTGTGGACGAAAGGTGCAAACGGATAGAAAAATCTCCATTTTCAAAAGTACCTGTGTACATGTGGACATAGCCCAAGAATAATAAGAACTCCTAATATGTAGACTTTAATTTTTAAGAACTGTTTAACAAGGCTTGTTTGTGCCAACCTAAATCTGCAGCACAGTTTAAATTCTCACTTTGTGGAAAATTAATGAAATAAACAACAGCCCACCTTCACATAAATAAAATATGTCAGTATATTATTATTATTAATATGGTATATAGATATTTATTTTAAAATAACAGCATATTTAATGATACTATGTGCAGTTGGTAATATTTTAGGAAGTAGAATTTGAATGCAGACCACCTCAAATATTAAAGCCTTAAAAATATACATCGTGCAGTTTTTCATGTATGAGTGTTTTGCAATCTTAAATGAGATGTAGACCAAAGAAAACAGAGGAGAGTTGTTGTTTGTATTCCAGCTGTAGTAAACAAAGAAGTTTAGTGAATCTTTTTGACAACAGAGAGTGATGCAGTATTGATGCTGATTTGAGTTTTCTGATCCTGTATTTTTGCTCTTTGTCTTTTGTTACACAGAGTGAACTAGAAGCTTGGTTTTGCCTTTGCTGGTAAGTAAACAGTGATTGTAACTGAAGCAATATGAAATTGGGATTGTGTAACATGTTTAGCAATTTATATACAATAGTTTGGCTTTCTGTGATATCTTGCCATTTGCTCATGGGCAAAAACACATTTAGGATTTATAAGCAGTAAAGCCCCCCCACTAGATCTCTGAGTGTCCCTAAAAATGTCCCTGAAGTTTAATAGGCCATTTATGTCTAATTTTAATTTTAAAGGCTTATCAAAGCATTTCTGTAGTAATTATTGTTTTTATTACACATGTTAAGGCCATTTGAGACTCTGCAATTAAATGTTGCCCTCTTTAGACTAAAGTGAGTTCATTTTGTCTGAGGTACAGTGCTGGGAAAAGTCTTTTTTTCCTTGCAGATTTATTTTGTTCATGCTTTTTTGTCACATGTTTCAAATCATCTAACAGGGATGATATGAATAAATACAAAAAAGCATTTTAAAGTGATGATTTCACGTATGAAGCAGAGAAAACCAAACCAGAGCTATCTGTTCTAATGTGAGAACATGCTGGTCTCTAATACCCAGCTGTGGAAGCCCTGATACGAAGAACTACCATCAAGCATTTATAGTATCAAGTATCATTTGTGATTGTTGCATGCTTTGAAACTGTGATGTTATCATTTGATCAAGTGTGCAGTGCGAGCAAATCATTGCTTGTGGTATCTGCTGTGTTATGTAATAGCACCAAAGTATTAGAGCTTTACGTTAATGAGGAATTTCTGTGGCTTATTGCAGATTGATAAAACGACACATCACCTTAATAAAGACAGAAATCTTTAATAAGGTGCAGAAAGAGAAGATGGGGTGTTTATAGTAAAGCTGTTGTAAACAAAGAATTTAACAGATTTTTTTTTTCACTACAGATTGTGATGCAGTATTGACTCTGATGCTGATTTCAGTTGTCTGATTCTGTATTTTTGTTCTTTTGTTACAGAGTGAAACAGAACTTTGGTTTTGCGTTTGCTGGTAAGTAAGCAGCAATTGTAACTGCAGTAATATGACATTGTCACTGTGTAACATGTTTAGCAACTTACCTAACGTAGTTTGGTTTTTGTGACATTACCATTTATGATGGGCAAAATCAAATGGTCAGAATTTATACCTTGTAGCAGCAAAGGCCCCACACATGACCTCTGACTGTCCCTGAAGTTTAACAGGCCATTTGTGTCTGATTTTTATGTTTGAACACAAACAACTGTTTTTATACAGTTGTTTGTGTTCTCCGTTTGTTTGTGGATTTACGTAGCAGAGCACCACAGTTGTTGATTTATATCTTCACTCATATTCTGCTTATGTATTACATTAAAGTCAGACCACTATAGAAGTATTTTTGCCTGAGTGAACAGAAGTGGTAGGTTAAACATTTAAGCAATAATAAAAAACTCAGAGAACCAGAGTTGTGAGTAGGCAATGTTGTGTATGTTAAAGCCTGTGTGTAATTTATTACATAAGTTTAAATCAGTTTCTTAATAATTTGCTTGATACAATGTGTTTAAAATTTTATATAAAAGGGAAATATTGCAAAATACAAAAAGATTCCTGCCAACAGGTACAATGGAAGGACTCTTTATTATAATTTTTGTAATTGCAAAAATGGTGTGCCACTGTTGTTACTATAACATGTCAGAATTTACATGATTTTAGGATTTACATATTCAGATCAGAACTAAAACCTTGAGGTTTTCCGTTGATTCTAACAGTTGTGGTTTTTCCACACTTTATTAAGCACTGACTTGTGATAGAAAATGATGGAGCTAAAAAGCCATAATCTGTACCAACAAATATTGGTGCCTCTTCTTTGCACTTC
>NW_024585223.1:5747-6912 GCF_018398535.1 Haplochromis burtoni
ATTGTATATAAATTGTAAACATGTTACACAACCCCAGGTCCATATTGCTTCAGTTACAATCACTGTTTACTTACCGCAAACGGCAAAACCAAGCTTCTCTTTCACTCCGTCTAAGTAAAGACAAAGAACAAAAATACAGAATGAGACAACTCAGAACAGTAAACTTCAGTAAACTTCTTTGTTTACCACACCTGGAATACAAACAACAAATTTTTTCGACACCTTATTAAAGATTGCCATGTTCATTAACTGTAATTTCATCTATTTGCAATAAGTCACACAAGTTTCTTAGTCATGTTATACCCTAATATTCTAAGAAGCTTGGAAAGAAAAGCGTCTGGAGTTCTTTAAGTTCTCCACTTCTTCACTGAAGAAGCTTCTCATATGAGAGGTGAAAGGCTTCAAGCAATTTAAACAAGTCCAGACAGTTTCCTTTCCAAGCTCCTAAGACTTCAATGACCTGGGTGACTGAGAACCTTCACAGACATAATGCTCTAATACTTTGATGCTATTAGATAACATAGTTGATATCATAAGAAATTATTTGCTACACCCAGCAATGCACACTTTATCAAATGGTAACAAAACAATTTCAAAGCAGCAAAAATCATAAATGAAAGATTATATATTTGTAGGCTCAATTAACGTGGCCTGCATTGAAATTCTACTTCCTAATAATATTATCAACTGCATACAGTATCATTTTGTATCTTTTAATATGCTGTTGTTTAAAACAAATATCTACATACCATAATAATATTATTTTTAATAGCCCACTGCTGCAGTTTATTTGAATGTGGGCTATTTTTTATTTAATTAATTTTCCACAAAGTTGGAAGTCAAAAAGAGCTGCAAATTAAAGTTTTATTTAAAAGTGGGCCTGCACAAACAAGCGTTTGTTAAACAGTTATTAAAAATTTAAAAGTCTCCTTCCTGTTAAGTATTGATGGGATTTCTGGCTCTTTTTAGAGAACCGGCTCGGCTCACAAAAAAGTGGTTTTATTTATATATGTTTATATATAAATACATACGGTGGCCCCTAGAGACAAAGCACGTACAAACTCCAAAAAGCACAAATTCTAAAACACATTTGTAGCATTAACTGAACTTCCAAAACAGAGCTACCCAGATCACTTAAATTACACAATCGAAAGCATATGTGTAT
>NW_024585223.1:8342-9513 GCF_018398535.1 Haplochromis burtoni
ACTATAATCTAGCAAAAATAGTACAACATAGCAGAAATTCTATCATTGAGCAGAATTACTATGATTTATCCGAAATACTATGATTTGGCACAAATACTACGATTTGGCTCAAATACTGTGATTTTGCAGTAATAATATGATTTGGAAGGAATACTATGCTTTGGCACAAATACTATGATTTAACACAAATTCTATAACATAGCAGAAAATCTGTGAATTTGTTGAAATACTATGCTTAGGCACAAATACTATGATTTGGCAGACACTATGATTTAGCAGAAATAATATGATTTGGCAGACATACTATATTCAGCACGTATACTATAACATAACAGAAATATTCTGATTTGGCACAAATACCATGATTTGGCAAAAATACTATGATTTAGCAGAAATTCTATGATTGAGGAGTACTACTTTAACATAGGAGAAATATTAATTGGGCACAAATACTATAATTTGGCATAAAAACCATGATTTGTCACAAATACCATGATTTGGCACGAATACGATGATATGGCAGAAATACTATGATTGATTACAAATACTATGATTCGGCAGAAGTACTGCATTTTACCACAACTACTGAGATTTGATCAAAATACTATTATTTAGAAGAAATACTATGACTCCATACAAATACAATGCTTTGGCAGAAATAGTATGATTTGGCAGAAATACTATGATTTATGACAAATACTATGATTGGGCAGAAATACTATGTTTCAGTACAAATACTATGATTTGTCAGGAGTACTATGATTTAGCAAGAAATATTATGTTTTAACATAAATACTATGACTTGGCAGAAATTTCTGCTAAAAGGTACTATTTCTGCTTTATGGCAGAAATACTGTAATTTGCTATAAATACTATGACTTGGCAGATATACTATATTCAGCACATATAGTATAACACAACAGAAATTCCTCCACTTAGTAGTAAAACTATAACATAACAGAAGTATTGTGATTTGGCCCAAAAACCATGATTTGGCACAAATACTATGATTGAGCAGAAGTACTAATATGTAGTAGAAGTGTTTTGAAATACTATGATAGAGAAGTAATACTTTAACATAGGAGAAATATTGATACACAGACACACATACACAGAGAGTAAAGGGAACAGGAGCTGTGGAGAGTCTGGGCTTGGTATATGTAGGTCAGTT
>NW_024585224.1:0-9502 GCF_018398535.1 Haplochromis burtoni
TAGGTTTGTTATTTTTCAAATTCTATATTTATTAAGTTATGCAAACTTATTTGCACAACAAGGCTAATTAGTTATATAAACTTTTCTGAATCTAAATAGAGTACTTTGGTAGAATTAAAAATAATATGGCACAAACTTCTGACTCTCAAAGACAAATACAGAGGGATCATTAATTAGTAATGATTCTCTTTCTGATCATTCAGAGAGGTCAGGGGAAATCAGGAAAGCAAGAGAAAACCAAAACACAACAGCATCACAGCAGGAAGCAGCAGGTGGGTCGTTAAGGACTGGAAGGAGCAGCAGGAGATGATTTAGGAACTCTAGAAAGTGGTCCAAGACAAAATGTCCTCCCACAATATCCCCTGAGCCAGTTTGGAGGCCAGCAGAGGGCGTTTAATAAGAATTGGTTTGAACAGTTTACATGGCTGGAGTATTCTGTTGTGAGGAACTTGGCTTTCTGTTTTTCATGTTGCATTTTTGGGAAGCAGAATACTTTAAAAAAAGATGGCCTCAGTCATTCAGGGTTCTGCAATTGGAAGAGGGCTTTAAATGTCTTTAGGGAGCACGAAAAGAGTTCCAGCCATTCGTCTTCTATGATCTGCTGGCACAGCTTTAAGACCACAAAAAACCAAGGTGAAGTTGTTGAGCAACTTAGATCAGCAAGCGCAGCAGAGATTTCAGAGAGACGACAATATCTCCACAGGATCTTATCTGTAACAAGTTTCCTTGGAAAACAAGGAATACCATTCCGTGGCCACGATGAGCAGGAATCCACCAGTCATAATCAAGGGAACTTCCTTGAGTGCATGAAGCTGCTGAAAACATTTGATCCATTTTTGAAAAATTACAGTCCTGTCTCACATGCTACCTATCTGTCTCATTTTTCACAAAATGAGTTGATAACCAGTATTTCACATGAAATTAGTGGAAATATAGTTAAAGAGATGAAGGAAGCTAAGATGTACTCTGTTATGGCTGATGAGGCTAGAGATGGGCACACGGAGCAGCTTGCAGTGTGTGTACGTTTTGTGTCATGTAAAGGCCATGTCAAAGAATGTTTTCTTGGTCTACGGAAACTAGAAAGGTTTGATGCACAGTGCATTACAGACACTATTGAGGAGCTGTTGCAGTATCACACGCTCAGTGACTTACTTTGTGTTGCTCAATCCTATGATGGGGCATCTGTCATGAGTGGTGCTGTGGGTGGTGTGCAGGCCCGTTTCAGACAGAGACACCCTGAAGCAGTATATGTGCACTGCTATGCACATGAGCTCAACCTTGTCCTTTGCCATACATGCAAGGCTATTCCAGCTGCTTCTGACTTCTTTGGACTTTTGGAAAATGTCTACACATTATTTAACACCTCCCTGGTAAACCACACAAAGTTTAAGGAACTGCAAAAGGACCTTGGACTGTTTGCATCTGAGCTTGTTCAGCTCTCTAACACAAGATGAGCCTGCCAAGTAAATTCCATCAAAGCCCTTCTCAACAACATTTCTGCAGTTTTAGCAACTCTCGAAGCCACAAACACTCCTATTGCTAAAGGGATCTTGTCCAAGCTGTCAAAACCCAAGACTGTGTACATGTTAATCATGTTCTCACAGCTGCTTGGCACCACTGAAGGCCTGCACAGCTACCTGCAGGGAGAAAGGCTAGACATGGGCAAAGCTGTGGAGTACAAGATGTCGGTAGTTGATACACTAAGTAAACTGCGCACAGAGGCTGCTGCTGAGGAAATATTTGAGAAGGCCATGGACATTTGTGGAAGCTACAACATCCAGATTCATCAGGGGGCAAGACACAAACAGAAAAGACTTGAAGGATTTGTACTTGAGTCCAGCTGTGGTGCAACACCAAATCTCACAAGCTCAGCAGAGTTTAGGTACGAGATATTCTTTCCTTGTTTGAACCGAATGTTGCAGGAGCTAGCAGACAGATTTTCTGGGGCAGGACAGAAAATAATGGGGGGCATTCAGGCATGCAATCCATCCTCCCCAACATTCCTTTCCGAAGATGCCTTAAAACCCATTGCGGCACACTACCATGTGATGATAAAGCCTGAAGAACTTGTTGTGGCAAAAAACTTCATGAAAAGAAAAATGGAAAAAGAGGACATTTGCGACATCACAACTGCCTTCCACTTGCTTGACGAGGACATGTTCCCAACTCTGAAGGTCATCTTTAGAATTGCACTAACCACTCCTGTCAGTAGCTGCAGCTGTGAGCGCTCTTTTAGTGCCTTGCGTCGTCTCCACATGTGGCTAAGGAGAACCATGGGACAAGAGAGGCTGAATGATTTGGCCATATTATCTATTGAAAAGGAGTACTTGGATAATGTTGACCTTGAAAATGTCATTGATAGGTTTGCAAAATTCAAGCCTCGAAGATACAATCTCATGTTACCACAATAAAGAGGTGTTGTCAGTGTAGTGCAGATCTGTGATGATTTTCAGTGCTACTGTCATCTAGTTTTGATTTTGGTTCTTTGTTGGTTAAGTCCTAAAGTAGTCCTGATTTTGAACTGTTATTCTACTGTTTTCATTCCGGATCAGTTCTGGGTGTGGTTGAAATGGGGTTTAGTCCCCGTATCTTGAAACAGCCCTAATTTTGTTCTGCCTTGCTGTTTAAGTAAAGAACTGTTTTTAAGCTACATATGTGATATTTTTTTTCCTCATATTAAGTTTTTTTTTTTTAAAGCTTACAACACAGCCTAATAAATCTTCAACTTCACAGCAGGTTTTTTTGTCATTTCCAACCCCCCCGCGCGCGCGCATATTACCCTTTAGGGCTAAGCCCCGGGTGTATACAATGTCTGGCTCCGCCTCTGGTGCTAGTGTTGGGCGGATGAATCCAAATAACGTTTGTATTGATATTAATCGATAATTTAGTCGGTTTTGGGTTTTCTTTTCCTCCTGTACGCACTGCTTTCATTAATTCGTCCACCTGTTCGTCCATCCAATGCCGCTGTCGCAAGGGGCCGGGTTGATGTACTACGACGTCACCTAGCAAGGGCGTGTACTAACGCTAGCACGACCCGCCCAAGTTCACCTCAAATTTGAACCTCTTTAGAAATTCAGACACTGAGTGTATATTATTAATTATCTTGAAATGTGTCTCTTTAACTTTAGGGGAAATGGGCCACTTTATAAATTTAGAAAACGCCTTTTCTATGAGTGACTGATCCCAATGAAAAGCCTGCAGATGTCTACCCGAGTCAAACTCGTAGAAAAGAATTGTTTTGAAGTTCACACAAATACCTTTATTGTTACATTTACTATCATTTAGATTACAATTTCTAATTTTTTAAGTTTGGCGACGCTGGTTTGACGTAAGAATATGACATTGTGTTGCATATTAGCTGATGTGAGGCCTTTCTGTATTCTTTTTGTGGACAGTCAAAGTCAGGGGATGGGGTACTCAAGTCCTCACGGGTCTGTATATTTTAGATATACAAAGTCACATCTTAATAAAAAAATTAATTCCTCCTAATTATTTAAATAGAGATCTGGGTTTATGAAACCACGTGGAAACAGACTGAGATAAACAGGCTCTGAGCCTGTTAATCTTGTCTTCATGAACAGGCTTCGAGCAGACACCACGCTCCCCCTCCAATTCTCTGAAGTCAAAATGGGGTGGGACTTTAGTCCAGCATGTCCCCAGACAGAGAACCGCAGAACGCAGGTCCAATGGGGAGCGAAGCAGTGGCTGCACACGACTTATATCATAGCTGAACTGAACTCAGTCAACTCAATCAGTTGTCTGTTCACAGTGACAGCGGGCTGCTGACTTAGTTTGCACAAAGGGGAGGACATTGGCTGATCTCGTAACTATGATGTGAAGGTGTGTTATGTGTCGTTACAGAGTAGTAATAGTGGTATTCTAGTGTGAAGAAAAAATCAGTTTCTCGCTTTAACTCACCTGCAGACACGATCGAGTGGAGCCAGGCAGCCAGCAGTGTCCAGCAGACTGATGTTACATCTATTACTTGTAGTTTTGTGGGTCCTGATCAGATCAGAGTGGTACAGAAGTCGGTGTGAAAAGTTCGCAGATGTACTAGCTGAATGGCATACACGCTCGGGAAGGAGGGCGGAAGTAAAACTGTGAAGCCTTCACAGTGCAGTTTGTCTTGTGCAACATGCTGATTGCAGTGGCGAAGCAGAACTTTGAAGGAGCAGTTGCTGTGCCAAAAAGTAGTGAAAACTACAAGTCCTGAGGCTTCAGAGCGTATGTCCAGGAGACTTGTTTGAAAGACAACGAGTGATGTCACTAACGCCTGGCTACTCCCTGTTTGATAAAGTGGTGCGAGTTTTTTTTGTGATTTTACGATCATACATTAAGTGAATTTCTGCTGAATTTGTGTGTTAGTGTTGGTGTTCATCTGTGACACAGAGCAGCTTGTTTTCATGGATCCTGCTGAAGAGAGAAGTATTTCTCCTGTATGACAACACTGTGATGAAATTCCATCAAAATCAACAATGAAACAATGGAGCCAACCAGTTTGAATGAATATGATGATGAATAAGATGTAAATAAATAAGTCTGACTCGATCAGTAAATTCATTCATGCAGCCTGCATCATGTGGATCTTTGTTGTGATGAAATGTGAAGTGCTAACTTTAAGTACACCACCTGAGGGCGCAAAGAACAAAATCCAGACATACAGCTTAACAAACATCAAATGCAAAAGACTGTTACAGCTACGTTTGTGTCCACACACAGATTTTAGAGACTTTAATTTTGATGTAACCCTGTCCTGAAAAAATAAATTATTGTTGTAACTGTGATTCACTGACATGTCCTCATGCTTTGCTGTATCTAAAGAGAACAGAGAGGCTCTGCTTTGTGCTTATATTCTCCTCCTGTGTGTTTGTGTGCGCAGAGTTTCTACCAGAGCCAAATGTCATCTACTCCTCACCGAAGTCGTCCACCAGTCCAACCACTGAGATCCAGCTTGTGGCTAACAAACACACCTGTCTGAGATGACAAAGAACAAACATGAGTCGACTTCAGCCACAAACTAAAAGCTGCAGGAACGTTTGGTTAGTTTTTCTCTCAGGAGTCATAAAGAGAACATCTGTAACATCTGTCCTCATTCAGCCAGAGACATCCTGGAGACTCAGACAATCATTTTAACCTCTGCTTTATAAGTAAAGTGCTCAGCAGCAAGTTTTCATAAAGTAAGACTAAAGTGGAAAAAGGAGTCAAATAAAATCTCTTTAATGTGTTTATTTAACCTTCTTATTATGTTAAGGGTCAATTTGACCCATTCCAGTTTTTGTGTTGACCAAAGTGGTCATCCTTTTTCTTTTTTTTAATGAAAGTTTATGACCTGCACACTTTTAAGCAAAAAGTTGTTCAGATCCAAAATAAACATTTCTCTTTGATGTACTTTGTTTTGACTGCCTCTTAATATACATTCAGACCCAGGTGTGTGTACAAGAAACTTTCTCTCCCCTATTCTTGTCCCTGTTTTCATGTCATTTCAACACACCAAAAATGAGCTCCAGAAGGTTGAGGGCGGAAAAAGCTTTATCACTGCTTTTCAACTGGGATAGTGATGAAGAAGAAGATGTTTCAGAGACTGAGGATCTTTCAGTGGACGAGGACAATGTTATTGATGATCCAGAACGCCAATTTTAAGACGAGGAGGATTCTGAGGGCGAGTGTGCTGCCATCTCTACATCAAATGAAAACCAAGGAATGCAGCAATCATCATCCACAGAGGAGACATGGACATCTAATGATGGTAATATAAAATGGTCATTATCACCACACCGAAGTCAAGGCAGGCTGTCATCTTCTAATATCATCAAAATGACTCCTGGTCCTACAAGATTTGCCATCACACGAGTTGATGATATTCAGTCAGCATTTCAACTCTTCATATCCCCTCCAATAGAGAGGATTATACTGGACATGACTAACTTGGAGGGGAGGTGTGTATTTGATGCAGCCAAGATTAAGTGGCCTGTGCTGCCATCCACTGACATTAAGGTTTAACAACTCTGAGTCTGCGCCACTAAAATTTTAATGTCTCCACACAAATCACACAAGATCAGGAGTGCTCAGCTCTTTACAATAAAAGCCCTGTCACTCGTGTTTTCACTGACAGTGAGTACAACAAAAAATATATAAACAAATATGTTCACAGTTTCTGTTTCAATACAGTAATATACACTCACTGGCCACTTTATTAGGTACACCTTCCCAGTACTGGGGTGGGCCAGGTTTTTGCTTTCAGAGTTGCTTTAATGCTTCACAGCAGATTCAACAAGGTGCTGGAAACTTTCCTCTGATGTTCGGGTTCATGATGACGTGACATTATCACACAGCATGATGTAACTCTCCTGTTTCACCACATCTCAAAGGTGCTTAGTTTGTACTAAGGGGCCCAAAAAAGTTCAAATCCCAAATAAAACATGAAAAGCACAAACAATGACAGCAGTCACACTTTTCATTGTTTTTAACACTTCGGCTCTTTGTGTGTTAAGACTCCACTACAACAACGTGAGCAGTGGTGGCCCACAGGCCGGTCGTCTCCTGGTAACAGAGCTCACTGCAGGCAGACGGACAGGCTCTGGAAGGGACACTTGCTGTCTTTGGTGCTGAAACATCTGAGCCCCACTCTGAGCTTCAGCATCAATGAACCCACAAGTTATACCCCAGTCATCATCCTCTCAGAGTGCAGACGGCTTTGACTCTCAGTTACTCTCTCACACCTCAGTGCTCTGTGGATGAGGACAGCGTTCAGCCTACAAATATGTACAGTACAGACTTTAAATAGAGATAAGTCCTGTTTCTCATCCATCAGTCATAACATCATCGTACAATCCACACTGATGTCTATATCACAGCCAATGTGGGCCACAAAAACAAAAGAAGATGAAATTCTGAGGCCACATCACGGGGTCCTGATGGAAGCAGCTTTCTGATACCTGAGAAACTTTCCTCATGTCTCTCAGTCTGCTTTTTATGGAAGCCCGTTTCCGCCACTAAAAAAAAAAAAAAAAGCTAGTATCCATAACTCGAAATTTCGAGTTATTTTCTCGAAATTTCGAGTTACTTTTCTCAAAATTTCGAGTTAGCTCTGCCAATCAAAAATATACGTGAATGAGGTCGCTTTCTTGTTACCCGGAAGCATATGGCGCAGGACCGCGCACTCAAAAACGGATCCCAACAAATTAAAGTACGTTTGCTGATAGTAACACCATGTGATTCAGCTAATAACACAGGGATTTCATCATTTGTGAAGCCAGGCTGAAAACACTCAGCAATCTGTGCATTCACGACTGGATGTAATACCGGTAGCTTAGCTGTAGCATTTGTAGCTGAGGGCTTCAGCTTCCGGGTAACATGGAAATGACGTCATTCACGTAGATTACTGATTGGCAGCGCTAACTCGAAATTTCGAGTTGCTTTTCTCAAAATTTTGAGTTAATATGTCGAAATTTTGAGTTATGGATCCTTTTTTTTTTTCTTAGTGGCGGAAACGGGCTTCCATAGCTTTTAGATGAAGTCCATCTACACTTACAAAGACTGTGAAACACTGAAACAGAAGAACATTTAAACTGAGTGACTGAGTTTGACCCACATGTTTAATGTCAAACAGACTTTCTGAGTTACTGATTCCCACATAAATCACACTTGAACCTGAACAGGTGCTCATATAAGATTTCAGACAGAGGAGTGAAAACAATTATCATGGAGCACTTGCAAAGAGATACAGAAAGACGTGGAGCCGGTACAATTATTTCCAAGAAAACAGCAAGAAATGCAGTCAAAGAGCCAATGTGGCTGCCGTCAGCAGCAGTTATGCAATTTGAGACAATTTTATGGTTCAAGTTACAATGAATAAGTGAAATACCTTATTGTTAATATATGTGCGATGTAATGTATGTTGTTGGTGTAAATACATTTACAAGGGTTTACAGAATGTTTCCGGGGTGGAACCAATGTTTAGTCTGTTGTTTGAGGTCGACGGTATAGTCTGGTACACGCTACACTCGGTAGAGCGCAGCATGCTTTCGTCTCTCTCTGGTGGTGGTAGAGATATGTAGACGCATGCAACAGAGTGTTCGACTATGGGAAAGAGTGACACTACAAGAAGCGTTTCATTTAACCCCTGCAAGTTAATGCGGCCAATGAGGTATGCAATTTGTATATGTTGTGATAGAAAATAAGATGTTTGTTTGTTGATAGAGCGAGCGAGTTTATGGTAACCACGTGTATATGTTAGCATTTTGTGAAGGTCAAATTGTAAGCATTTGTGTTGTTTAATGATGTACCTTATTGTTTATTCTCTATGAGAACAATGTACGGTGGAAATTGATTATTTTATGTTGTTGTACAGTTCTCATGGCATCGTTGGTGGCATCATTGGTGGCGCCCGTGTGCAATAAATGCCAGTAAATCAAGAACGCCTTGTGTTCGTTTTTCAACTTGGAGGGAGTTACAGCCAAGAATGGACCAAAGTCACCCCTGAGACAAGTTTCTCCGTGCAGGAGGAACGTTAAAACAATCATCACCAACAAAGGCTCAAAGGATGTTCAAAGGATTAAATACATTTCAATAAAAGTGCTCGATACTTTTGACATTTTACAGATAATTTATGGACATCTATGGTTTGATTGCTTTTCATGTGTGGATTGGATGTTGTTACCAACATCTGGTGAAAATTTCAATCACAGTAATCAGCAGAGATTTCCCACTGAAGCATAAACTGGGAATGAGAAGTGAACCATCTTAATATTACAGTAAAACCAATGTTAATCCTGTAGTTACCTGGATAAGACTAAATCCTGCTCCGTCGTGCAGACCTCTGATCACTGAAGCAGAAAAAAATACACACACATCACCTTCACTACACCCTCTCATCAGCCCTCCATCCCCACTCCCACACCCAGACATCAGACACTCACTCATCATACAGAAACACTGGAGATGGAAAAAGAAACAATAAACATAACAAGGACACTAAGAATAGATTTAATATCATATAAATGGAAAAAACAAATGGTGCAATGAAAATAGTAAATAGGTTAAAAGTAAGATAAAATAAACAGACACAAACATTAAAATAACAAACTAAAAAGAAATGTGCAGCATGATAAATAAAAGACAACAGTCTCCTGTCTGAGGATCTGACATGAAGTTTCTCTCTGAGCTTCAGAGCTGCTGATTAAACCTCAGTTTTGTCCTGAGTGAGTTGGAGGAAGTTTGCTGCCATCCAGGAATTAATATGTAAGATGCAGAGAGATCTGACTGGCTCTGTGTCATCAGGAGACACAACAACACAAAGTTGTGTATCATCAGTGTACTAATGTGTACTGATTCTGTGCCTCCTGATGACATCACAAAGTTACAGCCTGTAAATGTTAAAAGCGCTGGTCCCAGATTTAACCTCTGTGGAACACCATAGCTCAGTTTGTAGCTCCTGGATGAACATTCATCAACACGTACAAAGAATCCTCCATCTGTGCAATTTAATCCAGTTAGAAACTCT